>NC_057802.1:512018642-512022739 GCF_018294505.1 Triticum aestivum | reverse complement strand
AAGCACAATTGTGCTTCCCCGAAAGAAAAGGAAAAAAATACAGTCCATGTGCTTCTCTGGAAAGGTAAAACCGTAACTATGCTCCCCTTAAAAAAAGCAAAGCCTGTGATTTCACGAGAAGCATATTTGTGCTTCCTGAAATGAGAAAAGCACATTTGTGCTTCCTCGGAAAAACATAGCTTGTGCTTTCGTGAGAAGCACAACCATGTTGTCTGAAAAGAAGAAAAACACAAATGCCCTTTTTGAAAAGGGAAAATCACAACTGTGTTTGCCGAAAAAAGGCCACCGGGTTAAGGTTTTGTGCGGTTCCAAATTTTGGTATTTTTCGGTTCTTTTTCTGGATTTTGATTTTTTTTCTTGATTTCTGTTTTCTGTTTTTTTTTCGTGAAAAAGGTCCGTCAAAACTACCTATTAACATGGGATCTAGTTTTGAATATCTCGACATGAGAAATTCAACTGTGAAAACGGTTTATGATTTAGACGCACAGCTCAAGAGATAAAACGTCTTGAAAAACGTATCTACGGAAAAAATGAAAACTCGAAGGCTGCGAGAAGTGTCACACATCCAATGAGCACTTGTGAGGGAGTGACCTTTGTGGAGGGTACCTATTAACTACTGATTTCTTCAAAGGATGTCGGATGATAAAGAGTACAACTTCCTTTTGAAATTTAGAGTCGAAATTAACTGGTTAAATATAGTCCATGGGAGAGCGAAAATGCCGTTTGGTGGCCGAGCTGCCTGGCGCTCGCTATCCTGCGCGTTAGGCTAGCTTGCGATCAGCGGCAGACGCGTGCAGACGTGTAGTATTCGCTTGTATTTCACCCTGTAGTCATTTAACAGCCACCGTATTATTCTTTGATCAACAGTGCCATCCCATCTCAATCGATACGTCGTATCAGCGCAAGCACACGTACCTTCACAAACATGGGGCGGATTTATGTGTCTCTCTGCTACGTGAGAGAGGCTAGAACATCAGCAAACCTTCTAGCCGTTTACCCACAGTTGGGATTTATACGCAGAACTTTTTGACACAACGAATTAAGTTATTTGTTATTGCCGGGCGAACGTTGGGATTTACGCCCAGAATTACTTGAATATGAACCAACTAGTATTCTCAAAACAGTTATGCTATTGATTCAACTCTTTAAAAAAAAAACTTAACGATCTATTTATCTTCAATCATGGTAGTACGACGAAAACTAAAAATAATAAAAATTACATCCAGATCCATAGATCACTTAGCGACGACTACCAGCACTGAAGCGAGTCAAAAGCGTGCCGTCGTCATCGCCCCTCCTTCGCCGGAGTCGGGCAAACCTTGTTGTAGTAGACAGTCGAGAAGACGTCGCGCTAAGATCCTATACGACCAGCGCACAAAAACAACAAACACCGCCGATGAAGAGTAGCTTAGATGAGAAGGATCCAACCGAAAGACACACGAACGTAAACGAACAACCACCAAATCCGAGCAAATCCAACAAAGACAGATACACCAGAGACATATATCGACACGCCCACCAACGATGCTAGACGCATCACCGGGACGGGGACTAGGAGAGGAGAACCTTATTCCATCTTCAAGGAGCCGCCGCCGTCTCGCCTTCATGTGTAGGATACAAACCCTAAAAATTACTTAAAGAAACGTCAAAAAATGGAGCCCTCCACCGGCAAAGGCTGGGATCCTACACGCCACCATGCTCCTAAGGCCACCGGAATTTATTTAACTCTTTTTCTCGCAGTCCAAAAAGAAAAGTCCATATGTTGCAAAGATAATTTGTTCATGTGCATAATAAAATCTACTTGCATTTTTTTCCAAAATGTTCTTCTTCGTGGTGTTTTTTCAGCTCTTTTTTGTACATATGTTAAAAATCCTCATGGTGTTTTCCAAAAATGAATGTCATGCATTTTAAAAATGTTTGCCATGTACTTTTACAAAAAAAATCATTTTGTTGTTAAAATTGTTAGTTTTATTGTTAAAAATGTTCGGTGCATTTTTAAAAGTTGTTCAACATGTATTTTAAAAATGGTTAACCGTGTATTTTAAAAAAATCAACACATTTTGAAAAATTAGTCGTGTATTTTAATATTATACATCACATACTTTTTACAAACTGTTCAGTCTGTATTTTCGAAATGTTCATTGTGTAGTTTCAAAACTGTTCATCGTATTCTTAATAATTGTTAACTGTGTATTGAGAAGAATGTACAGCGTGTATCAAGAATCTGTTTAGCATTTTTAAAATTCATGTAGAACAGCTGTATAAGTAATAAATTCAACCAATTTTGAATAATTGCAACAAAAACTTTATGTATGCTCGAACACTTTTATTCTTGCAATATGTGACCGTCTTTTCACTTCTTATATATAAAAATAGTGAAATATTTTTTCTTCAAAATATATATGTTGGAAAGAAGTTTATTCATGCACATTTTTTCGCTCTTTGACTCATGCACACATACAGGTGTGGTGTGACACCAGAAATAGAAACAACCAGAACTCAAGAAAAACAGAGACAACATATGATGTGCTAGCTTTTGTTTACGAGCGTATGGTGTGCTAGTACTCCCTCCGTCCGGAATTACTTGTCATCAAAGTGGATGAAAATGAATGTATCTAGAACTAAAATACATCTAGATACATCCATTTCAATGACAAGTATTTCCGGACGGAGGGAGCAGTAGTTAGGAGCTGATGTGCGGCATGGGTTAATAACAAATGTAAGCGGGGTGTTCCGGTACCAGCTCAAATGCGCGCACAAGGCGCATCATGTTCATGCAACCATCAGCCTAAAAGGAGGCCCACGTAGAAATCGAGAACACTAGAGAATGGCACAGGTGTATTTCTCCTGAATAGCCAGTGTATATCATTTGAAAAGTCAGAAGGCACGGAACCCAATATGACAATGTTCGGTTGAGATAACGGCCACCATGCAGCTCGGCCTCCAAAAAGCTCCTCTCATGGGAGAGCTCCTATTTGATGTGTTTTGTGTCAAAAAAAAAGTGCGTGATGCACAGGGAAACCCGACTGGGCTGGCCGATTGGTGGGCACTGCATCACTGGTTTTTTTGTTTTATCGACTTGTTTCCCCATTGGTGAAAAGACATGGAAAACATATTCCTAAAACCCATGAACATTTGTTGAAAATTTTGTGCACCACTTTTGAAATAACTGAACGTTTTTAAAAGCATGATTTTTTTTCATAATTTTGATCTTTTTTGAAACATAGACATTTTTTTAATTTGTAAATGTTTTTTAAAAAAGAAAATACTTAAGAAAACTGAACAAATTTTGAAAATTCATTTTTTAAAGCAAACATTTTTTGAAATTACAAATACTTTTTTAAAAGGGTGATTTTTTTTAGAAAATTGTTTTTTAATTGGGAATGATTTTGTAAAATTCAGCTGGGAGTATCTAGAGTGGGTGAGAGAAGAGCTATGGTTGTCGCTTGCCCATGTATGCTTGGGATTTTCTATTGTAGTATACCCAGGCATATTGGATCCTTCGACTCACGAGGCGCTTGCCTGTCAGGAAGCACTCTCATTGGCCAAAGATATTGGTGTTCATCTTCCCTGTATTGCTTCAGATTGCTTGACTGTCACCAGAAACATCAAGGAAGGAGGAGGTGGCCATTACGGTGAGATCATTAAGGAAATTACAAGTTGGAAGCTTTCTTTTGCTACTTGCACTTTTGTTCATGAAGCTAGGAGCTCAAATTATAAGGCTCACAATCTTGGTAGGCATACTTTTTCTCTAGATCATGGGTGGCATATTTGGCTGGGTCAATCTCATGATCGGAACATTACCCCTTTAACTATTGTTATTCATCAATAAAGCCTAGTAGAGTGTTCTAATAAAAAAACTATCCGTAAAAAAGAGACATGACACACCTCTCGTTGCGTGCCTTAAAAATACTCCCGATGTGTTACATACCAGCATAAAGGGCATAGCTTTTTAGAAAACTAGATGATGCCCCGCACATTATTGCAGGAATATTTTGCAACATATTTCAATTGCAAAAACCTCAATTGCAAAAACCATCCTTGGTACTAGAAGTAAATCCTAATTTAACCTTAAGACCTCAATTGCATAATATTGT
>NC_057802.1:512000580-512018408 GCF_018294505.1 Triticum aestivum | reverse complement strand
GTCATTTGTATTCTATTGTATCTATGTACTCGATTGTATTCTGTTGTAACCTTCCCCTCCTATTCCTCAGGCATAGACTCGGTTGAGGGACATGCATGCACATGCGCGTGTCGCTGCTGTCACTGCACGTTCTCTCCCCACTTCTTACTATGCAACAGATCATCGTACGCAATACAATCACACCAAGACATTATTTGTTCAGCTCCCACCCTCTCCCTAAACACTAGAAAAATCCTCAAATCTCGTCCTTGACAAACATGAAGAGGTTAACACTATTGGTTTAAATCAAGAAATCTAAAATCAATGCGGTCATGTGTGTATCTAGAGCTTTGCAGGGTGGTTTCCGCTGGGCTAGCATGAATTTGCCGCCGATGAAACTTGGAGATGTACGCTTCAAAACCTTCTCGTCCAGCAGTGGATCTCCATCCTCCTCGCTATACGGCCTTGGGGTTTCCAAGGGGCCCTGCGTATACAATAGAGTCACCATAGCAATACTGATATGTTGAAAATCAAGTTGCTAACTTTTGTACGAATAGATACAGTGAGAGAGATTGAGAGAACATGCTAGCTTATTGTACTTATTGGTGATTCTTATTATATAATTGTTGATTGCTACGATTTGTTACATGATTGCCCTTGTAATAATATTAGAGTATCATTCAATCTATTTATACTATCTATATGTATGCAATATTAAAAGTAATTGTTGAAATAAATTGTCGGTAGTCATAAATTTTCTTTCTAAATAGTTAATAAAATGTTAACCCGTATACAGTCTTTCAGGCTTTAGGTATATTACATACAATTCCTATAAAATCAACGGTTAAACAATTTTTAGCCTTTTCATAGTTCTTAGCTCACAGTTCACAACAGCATTTTCAGAATCCATAGCTCAACCGAACACACACCCATCAATTGTCTCAAGACGCTGAAGTCTGTTGCACCACGTTGGGCCAGCCCGGCCCAACTGCTCTGCATAGAGAAAGGTTGGTACACTTGTTTTGGACTCAACTGCGACCCGGTTTTCTTCTGCCGGGTCGGATGTGGCCCAAGACGGCTTGCAATTTGAATAAGTCAAATCGGTTGTGGTCGGATGATACAACTCGGACATAAATAATTTAGTAAGTACAATAGTTATATATAAGTTGACTGAATTTACAATTTGGATAAGTCGATTTTGTAGAAGGAGCAGTTGAAGGAGGAAGAAGAAACAATGAACGACCGTTGGATCTTAATCCAATACCCCAAAATAGACTTAGCTAAATTTCTTTAGGCGAGGTCCCATAAATTTAGTAAGTTAGCCAACGATTTACTTGCCCATATTAGTTTTATAGAAACAACTGTCCTTATTAGTGTAATTATGTTAAAAAAACATTTCATTTGCAACCTTATTTGATAAGTATTTATTGGCTTATAAAAACACACACAATTTTATTTGGTAAGTCAATAAGAGGTGGGGTAACTGATGCGGTTTTTAGGGAGAACCGGTGAGCAAAAACTAAAGATGGGAGAAAAAAATTAAACAAGTGAAAGGAGGTGGAGACGTACGTAAGGTTGGACGAAAGACCAGCAAACAACACAATCTTACCTCGTTTTGAGTAAGTGAGATTAATCCAAAATACGCTCAGATGCAGAGGCCGGGGGTCTTTCTCCTTTTCTAAAAAAAAACCCAAAATACATAGTCCACAAGCTTTCGCCGGGTAACTAATGAACACTGAACATAGTGATTGACGGTTTAGTGGCGATTGGTGAGCAGCAAACCAAACTGGACCTTGACTCGACGGGCCGAAGTAGTTGTTGACATGTCAAATCTTCCTAGGTTTGGCTTGGGTTGAGATGTGCCCAACCCACCACTACAACCAAAAGGAAGTCTAATTTGCTCTCCAGCCTCCTACAAAGATCACAAGTCTATGGACCTCGGACTACTAGTTCAAGGAATGCATGAGGTCGCCACCCCTAGTTTCTGCGTACCTGCGTTTCACCGGCTGTTAATCCTGCTAGATGACTAGTCCATTTGTCCCGCTCCACTCAAGCAGTTAGTTAAGGACCATCCTTGGGTCATGGCCGCTTCTGGTAGTCAAAAGATTGATTGATCTATCTACAAGTCGTTTTTTGCAGCATAACAGTAGAGGACGACGTAAACTGCAGTTAACGAGACGCTGAAACATAAGCTGCATGGTGATCTTGATTTCCAAATGCAGGCATGCAGCCATGGAAGTTGCTAAATGGCCAACCCAACTAGCAACAACTAGACGGTACACATGTGTGCGGATCTAGAAGCGCTGCGCCTTTAGTTTGTTGATCAGGTCGCGGGATCCTCAAACTGGGATCTCAAGTTTCGAACTCGGTAACGAAAGCCTTTTGAACTGGTTTAACTTTTTTTGACAAAGTTGTACTAAGCGCAGGTCAATTAATATGAATTGGAGGGATTACCAACATAAAATGAAGTATCAAAAGGATACAAATATAATAAGCGTACAACCGGCCTGACAAGAGTAAACAATCGTTCTTGAAACATACAGTAAACAACGTGTTTGCTCCTCAAAACCATCAACGATTAACAGAAGAAGCTAGCACACGCATGAAATTTGCATGGGCCGCAATGGCATGATTCCAAGAACTCGCCAAACGCATGCATTTTAGAAAGTGTTATCATACGCACATGGGACTTTCATAGTCTCCCATGTCAAAGATCACTAACTACCAGCTGGTCTCCCATGGTAGGTAAGTACTGTACCCAACCCTACTTGATCACCATGTCCTAAAGCACTAAATAAGGCCCTAATTAAATTACTGATTCACCAGCTTGATTCACTTTCCATAGAAAACCAGCCAAATTCGGCCACTATAAGTACACGTGTCCACGTTAGTAATAACATTCCTCCTACGACACCGACGTACGTACCTAACAAGCACCTGCAAGCTCGCGACACAGGCAGCAGCTCGATCGGTCACCATGCTGGGCCTGCTCGCGCACCTCCACGCGGCGCTCGTGTTCCTCCCCAACAACGGCGGCCCGGCCTGGGCCGGGCCAGGCGGCGGCGCGGGGGCGGTGTATGACGTGACGCGCTACGGCGCCCGGCCGGACGGCATGACGGACGCGACGCTGCCGTTCCTGCGCGCGTGGGCCGACGCGTGCCGCTCGCCGCGCCCGGCCACGGTGCTGGTGCCGCCGGGCATGTTCCTGGTGGGGAGCGCCACGTTCATGGGCCCGTGCGCCACCCGCGCCGTCACGTTCAACGTGGCCGGCACGCTGCTCGCCCCCTCGGGCTACGGCTGGGACAGCGCCTCCCCCGGGCGGTGGCTCACGTTCGAGTCCGTGGAGGGCCTCGCCGTCTCCGGCGGCACCCTCGACGGCCGCGGCGCCCCCCTCTGGGCCTGCAAGCAGCAGCAGCCGCAGCAGCCGCGCCTCCACTGCCCGTCCGGCGCATCGGTACGTGCCTCCCATATATGTCTCGCAGAGCCAGACGATTTCTAGCTAGGTGATCTTGACGTGCCATTTGCGTGGGCGTGCAGTCGCTGACGATCTCGAACTCGAGGGACGTGGTGGTGGACGGGCTGAGGTCGATGAACAGCGAGCTGTTCCACGTGGTGGTGCTGCAGAGCAACGGCGTGACGCTGAACCGGGTCACGGTGGACGCGCCGGAGGACAGCCCCAACACCGACGGGATACACATCCACATGTCCAGCCACGTCTCCGTGTACGACGCCAACATCCGCACCGGCGACGACTGCGTTTCCGTCGGCCCGGGCAACTCCAACCTCTGGATCGAGCGCGTCGCCTGCGGCCCAGGCCACGGCATAAGGTACATCTTGTGATGGGTCGGAGTTTGCAAGACTAGAGGACCTGAGCTAACCCATTGACATCTTCTTGATTGTGTTAACTTAGCATCGGGAGTTTGGGCCACCAGCAAGGGCTGGACATGGAGGACGTGCAGAACGTGACGGTGAAGACGACGTGGTTCACCGGCACCTCAAACGGGCTGAGGATCAAAACCTGGGGGAGCTCCAAGCAGGGTTTCGTGAGGGGTGTCACCTTCGAGGACGCTACTATGACAGGCGTCCACAACCCCATCATCATCGATCAAAATTACTGTCCCCAAAAAGTTGGGTGCAGCGACCGGGTAATGTTCTAAACAAGTTACTCCACACGGCACATATTCATGCATGTATACAACAATAGCCTTTTTATCTGTATGCTCTAGTAATAATTTTGGATGTGACATTGGCGGGGGGAGGCCCCTGACCCAACCGTGAAGAACATCATGGCAACATGGAAATTTGACAAAAAAACGATGAAAAAGGCTCAAGATTCGAACTGCTGAACCTGATTCAAGAAAACACTGCCATGGCAGCAAAAACGTTTATATATTATTATACTACTTTGTATTCGTGTTTTTTCAATATGTTAATTAATTTGGCTGCTGTTGTTAGTAGTAGATTTTTTTCTCGGCTGCCAGCATTGATTTGGTGCTTCTTGTTTACAGAGTTCGAGTATCAAGATCAGCGAGGTGAAGTACGTGGACATACGGGGGTGGTCGACGACGCCGGTGGCCGTGACCTTCAACTGCAGCAGGAGCCACCCGTGCAGCGGGATCAGCATGCAGGACGTGAAGTTGATGTACGACAGGCGCGTCGCCAAATCCTCATGCCGGAACGTTCAGGGGAGGTCGGTTGGTCTCGTCCTGCCGCCAAGCTGCCTCTAACAATATGGACGACGACTACACTCATGACGACGAGATGCCACACGTGTAACATAATTGGCGCGAAATCTAGTTTATTTTTGCTATGAAAGCAATTCCTTCCCGACTTCATCAACGGAGGCAAGCATTTACAACAGGCCCAAAAGATCTGTAAAAGGAAAATGTGTCCTCTCTACATCAGAGGATGAATTAGGAATACCATCATGTATTTGGTGCCCATCCATTTGTGCGATAATCCACCTTGTAGCTACCTCCCCTAATCTTCTACTCCCTCCATCCCGTAATATAAGAGCGTTTTTGACACACTCTTATATTATGGGACAGAGGGATTATATCATTGTTGGAGAACCTTTCATCCGCTTTAGTTCTGCAACTTCAACCAAATATCCATCATGTAGCAAAAATTGATGGACAAAATCAGTAGGTCATTTGGGAATTTTCCGTGAAAGCAAGCATTGTTTCTTGCTTTCCAGATTGCCCAAATAGTGGCTTATAAACCCACGGGCACCATCTTCTTTTGATCCAAAGGGAAGTCAGTTATCACATAAATGTGATAAAAATGGTATGTACACATTGGAAATTCATTTCGCATTGAAGAACACTTTGTACAAATGTGCAACAAGACACGGGGAAAGGAAGAATTGACCAGCCTCACGAAAAGGTGTTTCTTTCTCCTAACATGTCCTCCGAGTAAAATATATCTAGTCAAAATGCTTGTATGAAGCACAAACCAACATAAAATCTTAATTTGGGATGTAACTTGGACTTTTGTAACCAAGTTTTAGGATATATGCCAAATGGAATTTAGTTGCAAGCTAAAATATTTTATAAAGTGTTTACCCTTAGTTCATGGGTTCATACCACTGTATCATTATCATTGGAAACACAACACCATCCAGTAACCTTTCCATTGCTACCCACATTTCTATATATTGTCCCCTGATATTATTTCTTCTAAAACTTAAACATGGCAAACCCAAACCTTGGTCATCATAGTATAGATTGTTGATGTTCTGAGAGAATGCAACTGTCTATAACATTGCAAATGCGAGGTTAATTGACAATCGACCAGTTCTCACAGACCATGGTCATTTTCCCATTTCCCTCTTTCCTTCTACATAACGAACATAACAAGCCTTCAATTCCATCATTTTAACCAAAACAATGACTGACATGCTTACTTCATAGTCTAAGTAAGATTTGTGTTTCTTAAGACATCTCGCCTTACCCCCTGCCGATTCTCCAGCTAAATTCGTACCAGGTTTGTACAACATGTGAGAAGTACTATGAGAGTGTTGACGTTCTATTGACTGTTGACCCACCACGAGCATCATGCTAGCTTCTTGTATTATCCCCTTGGGATATTATCCGCCTTTGGCTCGTCATCGACGAGGCTTCTATCAAGATCCATCCTGAATTCAAGTGACGAAGGGAATAGAGAGGGTGTTTGTGTTTGTGTGCGCGCACGAGAGAGAGAGAGAGAGTGTGTGAGAGAGAGAGATCACTACTAACACTTCTAATTTAATCAATAAAAACATTTTCTTTGCAAAAAAAATCTAATCAAACTGATCGAATACACTCGCACGAGTAGAGTAGAGATGTCTGGCATCATCCATAAGATGGCAATCGTAGTACGTGGTAAACTAAGAATAATAAAAGAGTGCATGCATATACCAATACTACACACAAGACATGCGCAAGTAGTAAATATGTGTATGCAAATGTTCTTTGTGTAAGCAACATATAATACCACACGACATGTGTGACAAGCGGAGTCGAAATTAAGTTATGATGATTTGGGTTACCAGCTCTAGTTTAGAAAATTACATAATCCAAAGCAAAATATAATACCAAGGAAGTAAAGCAGTGTCATGGTAACAACAATAGGAGTTTGAAGCAATAAATCAGGTCAAGTATCTAATATGTTATTTTAATTGTTAGAAAACTAATTAAAACAAAACAATATATGCAAGATCGCAAATAACAGACTATGTTATATGCAAGATCGCAAATAACAGACTATGTTGAGAAAGTGTGCCAAATAATGTTTATCATTATTTATGGATATACACTGACAAATATATTGCATCATAGAGACCTAATATCGCCTAATAAAAACCCAAACCCATCCAACATTGGTAGGTGATGATCTTGGCCGTATCCAACTTTAAAGTGTATGCTACCAATATTTATTTCTCTAGAAAATCTCTAAGAAAACGTCACGAAGTATTTACCCCTTTTGTGGTGTCTAATCTCCTATCAACAAAAGCATCTAGGAGAGATATATGCGAAGAATTAAACAAAAAACTGCACATGAAGAAATAAGTATGAAAGAGATACACAAATAAAGAAGAACAACCCTACGTCTACCTCTCCGATTGCAAGGAGGGGAATCATAATGCTCAGCTTCGACTAGTAGACAACGGACAGATGACAACACTTCTTCGAGTCAGTCTTCGGGCTCCAATTCTCCTCAAGTTCGTCCATCGTGACAGATTAGACAGAGCTCCGGCGTAGACCCTCACCAGGTCCTCCGGGCGGTGATGCTAGGGCTTCTCATCGTGCGTACGCGATGGTGAGATTTCGTGTCAGGTTCTTTAGATTGATTCAAGGGTTCAACAACGACGACTATGGCTCCAAGGCGCTGTTCTTTAGGGCACGTGCATGATGACTTACCTACTATCATCGACAAGGTTAGTCGGCTCCAGTATGGGAGCGGCGACAGTGGCGCGTCGGCGGCTCGTTCTGGCAGCAATAGTGGTCGTGTGATAGTTCGGGGACCTTGATGTAATTTTTATTATGTTGGGGATGCTTCATATTTCTGGTGAACCTTTATAATAGTTACAAGTCCTTGTCGCAAAAGAAAACAATGTTCAAATGCTATGGTTTGTGAGTTCTTTAAATAAAAAATGCTCTCAACTAAAAGCACATTTGAATATAGGGGGTTTAAATATGGAAACCTACAACACTATAATCAAATAACGCAACTGCAACACGAGCTGAGGGGTGCATGAAGAGAATCATAGTTTAAATTTTAAGCATCAATGTTTATATAAAATTGCCAATGAAATTTCCACAAAAACATACTAGTAAGACGCAGAGACTCAAGGAACAAGTGCAAAAAGAAGAAGATGTGAATGGAAGTCTATTGGTTTGATCTTGAACAATGTTAGATTTTTGTAGTCCACAATGATTCACTGCCATTTTTTCTTCTAATAATGCAGCAATGCCACATGCCACATGAGCACATGTACATGTCAACCGTAAGTTAATGGTTTTTGCATGCAAACCACTATCTAATTTTCCTAAGCATGCAGCTATGCGACATCAGCTATGCTTAAGTTACTTTTTGCATTAGTTTTACCATCAATCATGCCACATTAGGAAGCCATGCATACCACTTATAAGTTATATTTTTGAATTACTTTTTATGTTATCATTGCGATATATGTGTCGGATAATTGGAGCACACATACATAGCTTATGGTTCAATTTTTTATTAGAAAATGACATTATGTTAATTGCAATAAAAAATCACCTTTATACATCATTTTGTTGTATATTTCATATGTTTACCCTTTTAAAACTATATAAATTGAGAACATTCCTACTTTTGTTTTTACATTTTTAGTTGTTTTTAGCACATATACAATTCTTTTTGACCAAAAGTAGTCACCATTGACGAGACTAACGGCTGAAAATGATTCGGCAAAGTTGACCCACCCGGCCTCCCCCCCCCCTCCCGACCGTCGGATTCAGCTACCACCCGCGGCACCCCCACCTACCTACCTCGGCGACTCCCTTCCCCCACTGTTCACCCGGCACCTCACCTGGGCGACTTCCTCCATTCCCTCCACCAAAGACGCTCACTACTCCCCGGACGGCGGCAATGGAGCAAGCGAACCCGCGGGCGGGGTCGGCGAGGAACAGGAAGGTGGTGCTGCGGGATTACATCAGCCGCGCACCGAGGGAGGACGACATGGCGCTCGTCGACGGCGGCGCCGTGCCGCTGCGCGTCCCCGAGGGCGCCGCCGGCCCGGCCGTGCTGGTGAAGAACCTCTACCTCTCCTGCGACCCCTACATGCGCGGCCGGATGCGGGACTTCCACGGCTCCTACATCCCCCCGTTCAAGCCCGGATCTGTCAGTCTTTTTCCCCTTCTGACTGCTCTCTCTTGTTGTTGCTGGTTACTGATCAGGCAAAATTTTAATATCTGTCAAGGTTATAGAAGGGCTGGGCGTGGCGAGAGTGGTGGACTCCACTCATCCGGGGTTCGTTGCCGGTGACATTGTTTCGGGAATGACTGGCTGGGAGGAATACAGCTTGATTGACAAACCTGAACAGCTGAATAAGATTCAGCAAAGCGACATCCCACTCTCCTATCATTTGGGGCTTCTCGGTTAGTTTCCTGCTGCTATTTTGGTTATTCAGTTGAATCCTGAAGCAGACAGTATATATCACGAGTGACAAAGGGCAACACCTACCTACTGCACTTCATTTCTGTTGGAAAGTCTTCCCCTGGTTGCACGAATATGTAATGTGTACCCGAGAAGAAAATGGAGGTCAGAGTAGGCACAAAATGAATAAAGGTGTGTGGTTGAGGGCATTTTTAATGGACGGCTCTCTCGTTGTTAATGAATTGGCAATGGTGTGTTTGAGTGGGTCCATTCACGGGGCTGTTTTAATGGAATTGCAATGTTGTAACCAAGTAGCTACTGTTTCTGACATTGCTGTTTGTTAATTATTCTTTGTTCCGACATGTTCACTAATACTCTGGTCTTCCCCGGCCGCAGGCATGCCTGGTTTTACAGCTTATGTTGGATTCTACGAAATCTGCTCACCGAAGAAAGGAGAATTTGTCTTTGTTTCTGCTGCATCTGGAGCAGTTGGTCAGATTGTTGGTCAACTTGCAAAGCTACATGGCTGCTATGTTGTCGGAAGTGCCGGAACAAATCAGAAAGTACTCATCAAGCTTGTAGTATATAAATTGTTATCTGTTTAGCTGTATCATTCAGGGTCTACAACAATGTTTCAGGTTGAACTCCTAAAAGATAAGTTTGGATTCGATGAAGCTTTTAATTACAAAGAGGAGCCTGACTTGACTGCAGCCCTAAAAAGGTCAGACCTTCTCCTTCTATAAGATACAACAAAACGCCTAAGAACGAGATAGCAGTAACTTGCATAAACCATAGAATGATCAAGCTAGGTTATAATGAACATCTGAAAGCCATGTTAACAGAATGAACTATTGATGAACCTAGCTGAATTATGAGACACACTTTACCATATTAGGATTATTGTGTGTTTGGTTTAGGAACCAGATGGTGAATAAACCATCTGGTCCTAAGTCCAAGCCTAACACGTCATCTCTTATTAACATGGAGAGGAGTAAAAAGTAAGAGATATGACAATCCTACCAAAAGTCATGGGTGATCTAATGACGGTCGGATGAATTCTTGGATGAGATGGGCCCGCAAATCAAACATATTGTTCATTTGGCAGATATTTTTTGTCATCATCTGCTTACCATTTTTGTGTAATCAGTAACTCTATTGAACTCAGCAAACAGGGAGAATAGCACCAAAATGATGTTATCTTTGTTTTGCAATCTTTCCATACATAGGTACTTTCCTGAAGGTATTGACATCTACTTCGAGAATGTAGGCGGACCAATGCTAGATGCTGTACTCCTTAACATGCGGATGCATGGTCGCATAGCAGTATGTGGGATGGTCTCCCAGCACGGCATGACTGATCCTTCAGGGATCCACAACCTCTTCTGTCTGGTGCCGAAACGGATCAGTATGAAGGGCTTCATCCAGAGTGATTACATCAAGTTATTCCCACAGTTCGTCGATTACATGACCAAGCATTACAAGGATGGCAAGATTGAATATGTAGAAGACATGAGCATCGGGCTAGAGAATGCGCCAGCTGCCTTTGTTGGTCTATTCAGTGGTAAAAATGTAGGCAAACAAGTCGTGTGCGTCTCACAAGAGTGAAGTACATCTACATTCTGATGAATATTACGACTATCTCATGATTCAAATACTAATAAAGATTGTGAAGCGCTCGTGTTGATGCGCAATTAGCTGATCTTGTCCACGCCTTGCCCAATATCAGTGTTTTTTTAATCTATAATTAACAAGCCATGGTTTGATCCTCAATCCAAGTGCCTACTAGGACCATGGGAAGTTGTCTTTACTCTTGACAAAGATGTAGTTGTCTAGCTCTCTAGCTGTCTGTCTCACATGCCTTAGTTTTTCTAGCCTCATAAATTGATGATGTGATACGTCAGTGCAGAAAGTTCTACCGCTATTTTAAGTGGTGTTCAGTTCATTAGAATGCTTACTTGGTTAGACTGGGATGGTGAGCTGGCCAGTCTTTCTTCCGTGTGCTTGCTACTCCCCCATTCGGTAGACCCGAGGAATTAATTAGCAGAAGAAAAGTCTTTGCTCTAGTGACGGGATTGTCACTTTTAAGAACTGTGCCTGTTCAACTAAGCAGGTGGTGGCTGGCTTCTACTTTGGCTTGGTCATCTGCTGAGTTTTCTGAAGCACCTCATCTTGTGTTTGCATGAAATCAACAAGGCAAGTGCACATGACTTATTTGCATCTCTGGAGTCTGTTTTTGTGGTCTCTTCATTTCTGAGCATTTTTTTTTTCAAATAGAGTGTTCAAGTATTTCTTACACAAATTTTTATCAGGTGACTTTCGAATTGACAAGCCGCAACTTTTGGCCGAGCAGCTGTTTGTTTCGTTCCACGTTTGCGATGACTTATCATATCAAGTTCCTCCTTTTGTTTCTGCTCTTTAGGAGCTCATCGTCTTGTTTTGGTTTTCAACTTGATATCCAGTGCCTGTTGTCTGTGCAAGAATCAGTGATTGATTCCAAAGGAATACTCATGTCCTCATGGGATTTTGTTGCCAATACAACAGATGGTTACATATGCCGATTCACTGGCGTGGAATGCTGGCACCCAGACGAGAACAAGGTTTACGCTTTGCGTCTCGGCAACCTAGGGCTTGAAGGCCCATTTCCTCAAGGTCTTCAAAATTGCACAAGCTTGAACATGTTGGACCTGTCAAGCAACAATTTTTCAGGACCGATCCCTCCTAACATCTCATGGCAGCTGTCGTATCTGTCATCTCTGGATCTTTCCTTCAATAAATTTTCAGGTGAAATCCCAGATAGTATTGCAAATCTGATGAATCTGAATGGCCTCAACTTTCAGCACAACCAATTAAGTGGACGAATTCCTGCTTCTCTGCAGAAGTTTATTGATTCATACTTTGCTGGAAACCAGGAGCTTTGTGGTACACCACTGTACAAGTGTCCTAGGAGGAGATGGAGACCGAGACGAATCAGGCTGACCAGCATCAATGATCAGTCCAGCATCGGAGCAGCTGTCGGATTTGTCGTGGGGTTCGTGGTGGCCTTCTACTTCCCGCATTGCTTCATCTTCTCTGAGAGGCTCAGGGTGTGTTTGGTAGGGTGTATGAAGGGTGCATGAGCCCAAGTTCCCTTCTCGACCCACTTTTGGGTGTTTGGTAGAGTGTATGGAGGATGCATGAGTCCACACTAGCTTAGCACAAATACACTAGAAGCATGCATGAAAAGAGCATGCATGAAGAGGGGTGTTGAGTTGAGCATGCATGAAAAGGGAACAACTATGCTGAGACGAGAACGCAACCAAACACACCCTCACTGCTTACGTTGTCCGGATAATATGACCCACTTGTTCTGGAACTTTGTCTGCCATCAACTTCCGGAGGCCAAAGAAGCACTTCCAACAGCAACTCCAGTTTTCTTCCTCAGAGTAACAGTTCACCAACATGTATACCTGGTACCCTAGTGAGTGTAGTGTTTTTTCTTCACTTGTAATGTGATGAGTCCAATTTGTGTGATAGTTTTACTATGTAATGCAAATGGTGCAACGCATTCTCTTAAAGAAAAGAGTGATGCACGGAATAACAGGTTATAAACTTGTAATGATCTTTGTAGTCTATTTGAGGTTTCAAAAAAGACAGAGTTATATTCATGTTAACTTTCTGAATAATTTTCTTGAGGGAAATAAACTGCCATCACAACAGCATGCATATCAAATTTGATCAGCTGAACTTACTCCCTCCGTCCGGAATTAGTTGACGCTTAAACGCGTCTAGATACATCCGTTTGAGCATCAACTAATTCCGGACGGAGGAAGTATACACTAGCAAGCTTGATATTTCATAGGCGTGGCAGAATCAGAATAATGCCCCTTATGTTTTCTGCCTAGTAAGAGAGCAGGCATCTCAGTTCTGCAGTGTGTCCTCCCTCGACCTTGAGGACATCTTCTGAAAGTGTCCAGATCTTCTCCACCATGGTATGTTCATACTCCATGTTCGATTTTTTTGTCCAGTGAATACTTTTTTTAAACATGCATGCTATAAGTTCTGCTATGGCATGCACACTTTCAAAATTGATACAGAAATATGGCCATGTGGCATGTAACAAAATAAATTCGGTGCAACTTGAATAATAAACACTACTTTCTACTCCCTCCGTTCCAAATTACTCGTCGCAAAAATGGGTGTATCTAGAACTAAAATACATCTAGATACATCCATACCTGCGACAAGTAATTCGGAACGGAGGGAGTAAATATGACCATGTGGTACTAGTTTGCGCTGTATGCACAGGAGATACATGGCCATATTTCTGCATCACAATTTAGGTAGTGTTATAGCAATGATATCCATTCATGTTTGCTGGAAATCACAATATTTTGGACTAAAAGAAACTGCAAATGCACCTGGCAAGACCGTGAGGTCAGAGTTCTCGCAGGAGAGCTCAAAATTCTATTCTGCCAGGCGATGATGTAAACTCCCTCCACACAGTCCTCGGTGACAATTCTACCTAGACCAGAGACTCGAGACGACGATGGATCAGTCTTTCTGCCACGTGCCAAATTTTCTCTGGGCTGTGAGTGGTGAGTGGTGACTGATGAAGTTTCGGAGACTGCTCAGATGGGGACTACTGGTCATAGGCACACGGTATGTCTTTGTTCCTTGTATACTTGTGGCAACTCTTTCCAAGTCAATAAAACTTCAGGGTTTGGCAGAAGAAAATTCAATGCTCCAGTAGAGGGATTCCCTATTTAAAAAGGGCTGCACTAGTTCATGTTTTGCACATGGTGGCTTCTGATTTGGCTCAATTGGTGAGTTTTCTGACGTGCCTGATATTGTCTAGGAAGTATCACATGAAATTAACAAAACAAGTGTTTTCTGACCTGTTATTTGCACTTTTGGAGTCTGTTCTGTGGTGTCTCCATGTCTGAGTAGATTATTTCTTAATTTTCCATGTAAAGAGTTCAAGTGTTATGCAAGTTTTGATCAGGTGATGCTGGAATTGACAAGCTGCAAGATTGGCCGACAGTTGTCTGTTTTACTCCACGTTTGTGATGGCTGATGATACCAAGTTCCTCCTTTTGTTCCTCCTCTTGAGCAGCTCATCACTGTGTTTTGGTACTGAACAAGATATCCGGTGCCTGAAGTCTGTACAACGCTCATTGGCTGATCCCGGCGGTGTTCTCAGATCTTGGGACTTTGAAAATGACACCGACGGTTACATATGCCGCTTTACCGGTGTGGAATGCTGGCACCCTGACGAGAACAAGATTCTCTCTCTGCGACTAGGCAACCTAGGACTTCAAGGCCAATTTCCTGTTGCTCTACAGAATTGTTCAAGCCTGACCGGCTTGGACCTGTCAAATAACAATTTTTCAGGACCAATCCCTCAGGACATTTCACGGCGGATGCCGTATCTGACATCTCTGGATCTTTCGTATAATAGCTTTTCGGGGCTAATCCCACAGAATATCTCAAATATGACATATCTGAATCTCCTCAACCTCCAGCATAACCAACTCAGCGGTCAAATTCCATCGCAATTCAGTTTGCTTACTCGGTTAACTACGTTCAATGTTGCGGGCAACTTGTTATCAGGGCCTGTTCCTACTTTGCTACAGAAGTTTTCGTCTTCAAACTTTGCTGGTAACCAAGGGCTTTGTGGTTCACCTTTAGATGAGTGCTCCACCCCTCGGAGGAGATGGAGACCGATACGAATCAGGCTGCACAGGATCAACGACCAGTCGAGCATCGGAGCGGCCGTCGGATTCGTCGTGGGGTTCGTGGTGGCCTTCTACTTCCCGCACTGCTTCGTCTGCTCCGAGAGGCTCCGAGCCTACGTCGTCCGGATATGATTCACTTGTTATTCTGAAACTTTGTCTGGCATAGCTACCCCCGAGGCCAAATGAGCACTTCCGGCAGTACATCTTTCTTAGCTTGTTCCCTGCAGTAACGATTTTCTTAATTCGCATGATAATGCATATGTCAACTATTCTAGAAAGAGGCAAGACATCAACTGGCCGTAATTATTTATGTACCATGTCGACATTTCTGAAGGAACACAGTGAAACTCTACATTTCTGTAGTGTTTTTCTGTCCATTTCCATGCTTTGCCCTTCTTGAACGCATGCACACCTATCGTCTTTTTACTAGGAAGATTTTCCCAAGAGAGTACTCCTGAAAGGCTTTGCCAACCAAGCTGGATACCTTCACGTGTTCCGGTGAAAATTCTTTGGAGACCGGAGGCTCTTGACGCAAGGTTGGTCTCTCTGCTGTGTGCAGCTCACTTATTTCAGTTTCGTTTTCTGTTATTGTGGAAAGCCTGATGCTTCCTGACTGGTTTGTGTCCCGTGCCCATGATCCATCTATGCCGACGGCTTGCCAGCCAGGGATGCCAAGGATGTGCAGAATGTCCCACAAAAAAGTAGGATGTGCAGAATGAACTGGCAGGAGAATGCACCTGCTGCCTTTGTTGGTCTGTTCATCATTGGGTGGTAACAGTGTCGGAAAACAACTCATATGAGTGTCCAAAAGGAGGAGCTTGTGTACATTCTGGTGTGTATTGAAAATGTCTCCTAGATTCAAACAAGAAAAGTTTGTGAAAATGGTTCCAGGGCTTGAGGGAACTGATGAGGATTTATGTGATCTTGTTCATGCTTTACTAAGCCCGGTATCAATGGGAAATGGTAATGTACAGTTTTTTTTGTCAATTTGGTCCCTCCACTATTGATTAAGTTTTGTTTTAGTCCCCAGTTTAAAAGAAAATTTGAACCATAACTTGTGATAGCAGATTTACTACCAACCTTACAAAAAGTGGTATGGCTGATCATGTGGCAGTGGTTACGCACTGGTGACACTTTAATCATTTAAAATGAACGAATCATGGAAAGAGAAACAATTATAAAGAAGTTAGGGTGGAGTAAGAGAAAACATGAAGAAAACGCCAGAAATGTTCTAGAAAAGTTACAATAACATCTCAGAACTTGGAATATGAACGAATAAATTAGGACGTCTACTAGAACTTACAAAATTTAGAATCATTCTCATAAAAGGATAGTAAAAAACTCATAAAAATCATGATCATTCACGCAAATCACCATATTCATGAATTTCCATGATTGTTCCTCAATATTTCGTGAGTTGTCTCAAATTTCATGTCTTCCTCCAAAATATTTCTATATTTTTGTTTTCTTTATCTTGTAATAAATTCCTTTCGTAGGAACTCCAATTATTTCCTATGTTCTTATAGCATATCTCTGCTTTCGAGAATCAACATGTGGTTGGATGATTAAGAGGCTATCTCCAGTCCACCAGGAATAAAATCTCAGATTTGAAAACATGTATGTCCCATTAAGGCCCTGAATGGATTGTCATGTTCCCTTTGAATACATCTGTAAAAAATACAGGTCTCGGCTCATTGTTTGGTTCCAGCCGTAAATTGCTGAGCGGCTAGTAAGATACAAGTGTAAAATAAACACCCCCGTAATTAGTTACCACGAATCCAAGGGCCCTAAGATGGAATATTATTTCAGTGAGAGTCGACATTTCCATCGACAACGAGACACATCTGGTGATTTTTCATCAATCTTAAAGCTCCGTCATTCTGGTCTTGAGTAGGCGCTGCATGAGTGTGTGCGCCGTGCCCATGCGTCGTCCTCCATGTTTCTAAAATGCATTCCTCCCATTTTTTAGAATGTTTTCTGGAAATCACCTTACACCATATGATTGAACTCCTAACGTAGTAACATAGTTAACTCCCTAAACCTAGACCTTCTCTAAGCCAACATAGCACGAATTTCCTTGTTAAATTACCTGCTTGCCGGCCGGCCGGCCGCCCGCGACTGATTTCTGTTGCCTTGGTGCAACGTGCTGCCGTCAACAAGACTTTAGAATTTAGCAGGAAAAATATTATTTCCTCTATTGGAGGGACTCTCCGTTTTAAACGCGTTGCTCCCGTTCAATCTTTGCAGGCGCTAAACACATCATCTTGTAGTACTTGAAATCAACAAAGCAAGTAAACATGTCTTCTTCATTTTATGTAAGGCAGACCGTATTGATCCGACTTAATTAATGAAAGTTTTTCATTCGCAAAAAAAAAAGTAAACATGTCTTCTTATTTTCCTTTTTGAAGGCTGTTTTGTAGTGTCTCCATGTATTGGTCTGGTTTATTTCAATCCGAGTTTATAAGCCGCCTTTGTTTTTTTTCTCTTTAGGGCTTGTTTACAAGTTAGTATATGCATCCATCATCTGCGAGCGCGCAACTGCTGAAAGAGGTGTCCCACAAGTCAATATATGCGCCCATCATCTGCAAGCGGGCATCCACTGACAGGGTGTCCCACACGTCAGTAACCACGCACAGTAATGGTCAAAGACTTTGACCAGACGGCAAACCCCTGTTTTGGATCTTGCGAGGGTGGGCCACGCGGCGGAGGGGAAAAGTGAGGACTGCCAAAGAGCATGTGCAAAACTGAGGAGAACTAAGTGATGAGGCACTAGTAGAAAAAGGGTCATCTGTCCCGGTTGGTAAGGGCCTTTTGTCCCGGTTTTTGAACCGGGACTAAAGGGTCGTTACTAATGCCCTAACCCTTTAGTCCCGGTTCTTACACGAACCGGGACAGATGGGCCTTCACGTGGCCGGTGCGGCGAGCCCAGGCAGGAGGGCCTTTGGTCCCGGTTGGTGCACTAACCGGGACTAATAGGCATCCACGCGTCAGCATTTCAGGGGCTGGGGTTTTTGT
>NC_057802.1:511995649-512000134 GCF_018294505.1 Triticum aestivum | reverse complement strand
TGTGGCGGATGGACTCGCAAACGTAGTATCCATAGAAATCATTCCCTTGTTCCTGCCACAACCACTTTACAAGAAATAGAGGTCAATCAAACTGATAAGCAAGCATGCTAAATGGTATTGATGAAACTAGCGCTTGAATCACTAGGAGATGCGCGGAACATACTACTATAGTACATACTTTCGGGTGTCTAAATTGCAGCTTCTTCGGCAGTCCCGAAGCTTTTTTGGTGAATTTTCTCCAAACCCTGCCAGACAAAGAAAACAATTACTTGATATCAGGAAATAAACAAAGTTGCTGATATGGTGGATAATGATCGATTTAACTTACTTCTCGAGCATTTGAGTCATGTCCGCATAGTCCTGGGGATCTTTTCGTCTCGAGTCTAAGACGGTTACTACTCCCTGCTCAAGCTTAATCTCTAGGAGAATATAGTGGAAGCTGCGCACGCATGCATAAGTCATCAATTACATTACTATAACCTGGACTAATAAGGGAAACCGAATATGCACAAGACAGTAACACTCACTTGAAGTTGTAAGGAAAGAGTATTATATCTTTGTTTTCATTTTTTACCAACGATCGTAGCAAGTTGGCCTCGGTATTTTCGGCATGATATTTAACCTCAGTTGCATCTATGAGATTTGTGTTAATGAACCCAATATCACCGATTTGTTTTTTCTTCAATTCGGCGATCTTCAATCTGCATAATATAGTGAGGATAATTATAAATACATGCAATGAAAGAGCTGACCTATATAGAGAGACTTAATGACAGAAGTAGTATTACTTACAGACAGTAGCAAGTGACCGTTGATTTATCGAGGGCCTTTTGATTGAAAAACCGGAAGAACTCCTCAAATGGAACATTCAACAGTTCAATTCCAACGAGGTCATGCTCCTCTTTAACTCCCAGCATCAAAGTATTCCTCCCCCCAGACTCTCTGCAGGTTTTCATGTACCAATCATGTAATCTTCGCATCATCGTTGTTAGAGATCTTTCATTTTTGATGAGAGGCTTCCCGTAATGGTATTTGTGTTCGTCCACCTCCAAGAAATCATAATGTACATCGTCGGGCAGGTAATCTCCAAGATTGCTATAATCGGGCACCATCCTCGGATCATTAGCAACGATGTCGCTAGACACCTTGAGCGGGGGGCATGATTGGTTCGCTTGTTCGCCGAGCTGGGCAATTTTTTTCCCAGCTCGTCGTTCTTTTAACCTTTGATCACTGACAGTACTTCCCGACCGCTCCGCTTCGGCAAATGTCTTTGCAATAATGCGCTCATAGTTGCCTCCCGGCGGAGACTTTGGTGGCTTTGTCAGGGCAGCCAGAGTGCGCTTCACTTTCACCGAATCTACCTTCTCCTCCGGAGGTGGATGTTTCTTTGCTTTCACCCCTTCAAAGAAGTTCGTCACTTCGGCTCGCACGATCTTCGTGGTTTCCTCCTCGGTCCTCTCGTATGGTAATTTCTCTGGAGTCTTCAGAGAAGGACCGAATCTGTATTGCCTCCCGCCTCTGGCTGTACTGCTAGACGCCGGTAGAGCAGACGGAGCGGCTGCGGCTGTCTTCTTTCCTTGCTTACGAGGCGGAGGAGAAGGACTACGACGCGCCGGAGCAGCCGGAGCGGCGGCGGGTCTCTTCCGCCCTTGCTGGCAAGGCTGAGTGCCCTGATCACTCGCCGGAGGAGGAGGCGGAGGAGGAGGCGGAGTGCCGCCACGCGCCGGAGAAGGAGGCTGAGTGCCCTGATCACTCGCCGGAGGAGGAGGCGGAGTGCCGCCATGCGCCGGAGAAGGAGGCTGAGTGCCCTGATCACTCGCCGGAGGCGTCCAGTTCGGAAGGTTGATGAGCTCCTTCCGCCATAGGCATGGAGTCTTCAGAGCAGAACCCAGCCGAGTCTCCCCTTCACCAGTAGGGTGGTCAAGCTTGAGGTCCTCAAATCCGTCCGTTATTTCATCCACCATCACCCTAGCATATCCTTCTGGAATCGGCCGCCAGTGGTAGGTTGCGCCAGGTTCAGTAGGTAAAACAGAGCCAACAGCCGCCTTGACTTTGAATTTCATCCATTGCGTCATAAGGTGGCAATTTTGAGACTCCGTGATAGCATCCACGGGGTAGCTAGCAGGAGCCGTCAAGACATGCTCCGGCTGAAGCAGCTCGGTGGAAGCCACGCTGCTTCTCCGCTGAGATGGCGGGGTAGCTTTGGGGGTAGTTTCGGCATGTCGATTGCCGTCTCGTTCCTCTAGCGCTTGAACCCTTTCGTGCAGCTTCTGAATTTGGGTCTGCTCCACTTTTTTCCTCCTCTCCTGGCTTTTGTAACCGTCTGCGTCCTGAAAACCAGCCTTCCACGGAACGGAGCCTGGCGTGCCTCGTGTCCGTCCAGGGTGCTCAGGATTCCCGAGGGCCATTGTGAGCTCGTCGTTCTCTCTGTCTGGAACGAACGTCCCTTGCTGCGCTGCATCGATATAGTGCTGAAGCCTCTTGACTGGTATTCTCAAAAGCTCGTCCGTCCAAACGCACCTCCCTGATACAGGGTCCAATTTTTCGCCAGCCCTGAAGAACCAAGTCCGGCAACGGTCTGACCAGTTCATTGTCTCTGGTTCGATCCCTTTATCAAGCAGATCATTCTCAGCCTTGGCCCACTTAGGCCGGGCTTTGAGGTAGCCACCTGACCCCGTGCGATGGTGAAGCTTCTTCTTCGCAGCATTTTTCTTGTTTGTCGCTGACAACTTCTTACTCTTTTCCGATGTCTTGTGGGCCACAAATGCGGGCCAGTGATCTCTGATCTTCTCATATTTGCCGATGAATTCTGGCGTCTCTTCTTTGTCGACAAACGTTTTCAGCTCATTCTTCCACCTCCTGAATAGGTCTGCCATCTTCTTAAGAGCATGAGACTTGATTAATTGCTCTTTAACTGGCTTCTCCGGATCCTCCTCTAGCGGTAGGGTGAAATTTGCCTTCAGCTCAGTCCAAAGATCATCTTCTGCATATCATTGACATAAGACACCTCAGGGTCTTCCTTCTTAGGCTTATACCATTGGTGGATGCTGATCAGGATCTTGTCCCCAACAAGAACCCCGCACTGAGCAGCAAATGCTTCCTTTGTCCGGATGGGTTCAATCGGTTGGCCGTCGCGCGCGATTGCTGTGATCTCAAACCTTTCATCCGAGCGCAACTTTCTCTTCGGGCCTCGTCTCTTTACCGAAGTTGTGCTCGATCCAGAGGGCTAGAAAAAAGAAGAAAGACGAGAGTTAATTAATATGTGTACATACCAAAATAATGAATGCATCAATTAGCTAGTCAGCACAGGCTTAACTAATATATTTACCTGGCCGGACTCTGTTCGGTCACCGGAGCCGTCACCACGGGCTCCTTCTTGCACCAGCATTGGGTCACCGGAGCCATCATAATCATGTCTTTCCTCCTCCACTCTTCGATCACCGTAGCCTGCTTCTTCACCCTGTTTTTCCAGACCATCATTGTCGTTAAGATATGACAAGACATCACCTCCGGCTAAGATTATGTCCCCCAACACCTCTTCTGCTTCCTCGTCTCGTCCGTGCTCCATTGTTTCTGCAAATATTACAACATGGCAATTATTACACAAACATGACAGCAGGTGGATATATTAGTGCAAACGTAGACCTAGCTTATTCCGGGTTTGGGGTGGCCTCGGCAACGCTTCAAGGGTAGGGGCGCGGCGGGAGGGGGTAGGAGACTGACATCGTTTTTTTTACAGTTTAGGTGTCCTCGAGAGTTTTGGTCGAGCGAGAGGGCCAGGGGGGTGCTCCCGTGGTATAAGTTATCACGGTCGAGAGGGGGTATATATATGGACCGCCCATCATGTCGAAGTTATTTTGGAATGGAGTTCCTGATAAAAATTAAGAAGAGGAAGTAGAAGATAAAAAAAGAGGAGAAGAAGAAAAAAAAGGAGAAGAAGAAAAAATAGACTCTATATTTTCTTCTTCTCCTCTATTCCTTCTTCTTCTCCTCTTATTTTTCTTCTTAATCCTCTTCTTAGTTCATTCCTTCTTCCTTTCTTCCTAGCTAGATATATAAAACTTTTCTAAAAAATGTTATCGGGGAGGTGGTATCAACCTCCCCTCATGCTGAAATTATCGGGGAGGGGGTATATCGACCCCCACCCCCCTCATCATGCATATATAGCTACCACATACATATATACATTGAAAAAAATTACATATATACAACAAAAACATTAATACACATATGAACAAAAAAATACATATATGAACAAAAACATGTTGTGAACAAAAAAATTAATGTAATAAATCTAATAAGAAATTAATCTAATAAAAAACATGCTCTAAACTTACATATAGCCACATACATACAAATATACATTTTATATATATGAACAAAAAATTAATCTAATACAAAATAAAAACAGAGCCGGACCGGCGCGGCGGCTCACAGCGGGGGCGTCTGGCGATGGCGACGGCTGGGGAGGCGAGGGCGCCGGCG
>NC_057802.1:511975080-511995074 GCF_018294505.1 Triticum aestivum | reverse complement strand
GGAAGGGGCTTGGGCGCGGGGCAGGGGCCGGCGCGGCGACGGCGTGGTCGGGGACAGGGCGGCGCGGCGACGGCGTCGGAGGCAGGGGCGATGACGGCGACGGCGACGAGGAGCAGCGCTGGGGCGTCGGGCACGAACTGCCGGTGAAGTTGTGAAATTTCACAAGTCCAGCTTATATACAAAGAGCATTGGTACCGGTTGGTGGCACCAACCGGGACCAATGCTACCTTAGTCCCGGTTGGTGCCACCAACCGGGACCAAAGGCCTCTTTTCAGCAGCCCAAAGGGCACCAACCGGGACCAAAGGCACCCTTTAGTCCCGGTTGGTGCCACCAACCGGGACGGAAAGCCTTGCACAGCGGCGTGGTGGTGGGAGTTTAGTCCCACCTCGCTAGCTGAGAGAGAGCCGCACCTGTTTATAAGGTGCGGTGCGCCTGAGCTGTTGAGCTCCTCTCTAAAGCAGACTTACGGGCCTAACCTCTCTGTACATGCCTGTGGGCCTACTGGGCCTTCTGCGGGCCTGAATCCTGGCCCATGGATGGGTTTCTAGTCGTATTCAGGCCGTGGTGGCCCAGTAGGTGGCATAATTTTTATTTTTTGCCTTTTTTTTCTTTTTTGCTTTATTTATTTTGTTTTGTTTCTACTTACAACAAAAAACTTATTTATTTTATTTTATTTTGTTTCTAATTACTTATTTATTTTACTTTATGATAATTCTTTTTGCTATTAAAGTTTCTAACAAAAAAAGTTCTTTATGAAAATTCTTTTTGCTTTCAATGATTTTGAACAGAAAATACTTCGATAATTTTAGTTGCATCAATTTTATATAATTTTATTTTCAATAATACTAGAGGTTGCTTATAATGTTTTGAACAGAAAATACTTTGATAATTTTAGTTTCATAAATTTTATTTATGTTATTAAAGTTTATTTTATTTTGTTTCTACTTATATATTTTATTAAAGTTTATATTATTTTGTTTCTAATTACTTATTTATTTTATTTGTTATTTTTCATGCATTTACTGATTATTTTGAGCTATAAGACCCTAAAATTGAAAAGCATTTCAAATGAACTCTGAAAAGGTTGAAAGTTGGCATGGTATCATCATTTCATCCACATAGCATGTGCAATAAAGTTGAGAGGGTTACGGCAAAAACTGGATGCACTTCGTGTACAAAACGGACAATCTCTTTCGAAGTATCATGATTTCATACGGAAACTCGTCTGTTACAAAGGGATTTCATTTTTTAAAACTTATTTGAACTCCTGACTTTTTGTGTGTTCAAAATGCACCATTCAAAGCCACATCATCAATTTTCAACCCTTTCTGACTTCATTTGTTATTTTTCATGCATTTATTGATTATTTTGAGCTATAAGACGCTGAAATTGAAAAGCATTTCAAATGAACTCTGAAAAGGTTGAAAGTTGGCATGGTATCATCATTTCATCCACATAGCATGTGCAAGAAAGTTGAGAGGGTTACGGCAAAAACTGGATGCACTTCGTGTACAAAACGGACAATGGTATCATACTCGTCTGTTACAAAGTTGGCATGGTATCATCATAATAGTTGCGGGAGAAAGTCTTCACTTTTTCTTCGCTTGTGTCATTTGCTTATTGCGCCGTAACCATGGATAATCTTCATCGTTTATCAGGATGCTTGGGTCAGCCTTGACTTTGAAGGGAGGAATTTCATGAAACTTTTCATAATCTTCAGACATGTCTGTCTTGCCCTCCACTCCCACAAT
Source organism: Triticum aestivum (assembly GCF_018294505.1). NCBI lineage: Eukaryota > Viridiplantae > Streptophyta > Magnoliopsida > Poales > Poaceae > Triticum > Triticum aestivum. The sequence continues at coordinate 511,993,322 of NC_057802.1, read as the reverse complement.
GTCCCTTTTTCCTGAAAGAACTATGTGGCGCTTTGGCTCATCGTATGATGTATTCACTTCCTTATCTTTTCTTTTTCTCGGTCTGGTAGACATGTCCTTCACATAGATAACCTGTGCCACATCATTGGCTAGTACGAACGGTTCGTCAGTGTACCCAAGATTGTTCAGATCCACTGTTGTCATTTCGTACTGTGGGTCTACATGTACCCCGCCTCCTGACAGATTGACCCATTTGCACTTAAACAAAGGGACCTTAAAATCATTTCCGTAGTCAAGTTCCCATATGTCCATTATGTAACCATAATATGTGTCCTTTCCCCTCTCGGTTGCTGCATCAAAGCGGACACCGCTGTTTTGGTTGGTGCTCTTTTGATCTTGGGCGATCGTGTAAAATGTATTCCCATTTATCTCGTATCCTTTGTAAGTCAATACAGTCGAAGATGGTCCCCTGGACAACGAGTACAACTCATCACAAACAGTGGTGTCACCTCTGAGACGTGTTTCCAACCAACTGCTGAAAGTCCTGATGTGTTCACATGTAATCCAGTCGTCACACTGCTCCGGGTGTTTGGAGCGCAGACTGTTCTTGTGTTCATCGACATACGGGGTCACCAAGGTAGAGTTCTATAGAACTGTGTAGTGTGCTTGAGACCAAGAATGCCCGTCCCTGCATATTATTGAGTCTGCTCCTAGCGTGCCTTTTCCAGTCAGTCTCCCCTCATACCGCGATTTAGGGAGACCTATCTTCTTAAGGCCAGGAATGAAGTCAACACAAAACCCAATGACATCCTCTGTTTGATGGCCCATGGAGATGCTTCCTTCTGGCCTAGCGCGATTACGGACATATTTCTTTAGGACTCCCATGAACCTCTCAAAGGGGAACATATTGTGTAGAAATACGGGCCCCAGAATGACAATCTCGTCGACTAGATGAACTAGGACGTGCGTCATGATATTGAAGAAGGATGGTGGGAACACCAGCTCGAAACTGACAAGACATTGCGCCACATCACTCCTTAGCCTTGGTATGATTTCTGCATCGATCACCTTCTGAGAGATTGCATTGAGGAATGCATACAGCTTCACAATGGCTAATCGGACATTTTCCGGTAGAAGCCCCCTCAATGCAACCGGAAGCAGTTGCGTCATAATCACGTGGCAGTCATGAGACTTTAGGTTCTGGAACTTTTTCTCTGGCATATTTATTATTCCCTTTATATTCGACGAGAAGCCAGTCGGGACCTTCATACTGAGCAGGCATTCAAAGAAGATTTCTTTCTCTTCTTTCGTAAGAGCGTAGCTGGCAGGACCTTCATACTGCTTCGGAGGAATGCCGTCTTTTTCGTGCAAACGTTGCAGGTCCTCCCGTGCCTCAGGTGTATCTCTTGTCTTCCCATACACGCCCAAGAAGCCTAGAAGGTTCACGCAAAGGTTCTTCATCACGTGCATCACGTCGATTGAAGAGCGGACCTCTAGGTCTTTCCAGTAGGGTAGGTCCCAAAATATAGATTTCTTCTTCCACATGGGTGTGTGTCCCTCAGCGTCATTCGGAACAGCTAGTCCGCCGGGACCCTTTCCAAAGATTACGTGTAAATCATTGACCATAGCAAGTATGTGATCACCGGTACGCATGGCGGGCTTCTTCGGTGATCTGCCTCGCCTTTGAAATGCTTGCCTTTCTTTCGACATTGATGGTTGGTCGGAAGAAATCGACGATGGCCCAGGTACACATTCTTCCTGCATTTGTCCAGATATATACTTTCAGTGTCATCTAAACAATGCGTGCATGCGTGGTATCCCTTGTTTGTCTGTCCTGAAAGGTTACTGAGAGTGGGCCAATCGTTGATGGTTACAAATAGCAACGCGTGCAGGTTAAATTCCTCCTGTTTGTGCTCATCCCACGTACGTACACCGTTTCCATTCCACAGCTGTAAAAGTTCTTCAACTAATGGCCTTAGGTACCCATCAATGTCGTTGCCGGGTTGCTTAGGGCCTTGGATGAGAACTGACATCATAATGAACTTCCGCTTCATGCACATCCAAGGAGGAAGGTTATACATACATAGAGTCACGGGCCAGGTGCTGTGATTGCTGCTCTGCTCCCCGAAAGGATTAATGCCATCCGCGCTTAAACCAAACCATACGTTCCTTGGGTCAGCTGCAAACTCAGCCTAGTACTTTCTCTCGATTTTTCTCCACTGCGACCCGTCAGCGGGTGCTCTCAACTTCCCGTCTTTCTTACGGTCCTCACTGTGCCATTGCATCAACTTGGCATGCTCTTCATTTCTAAACAGACGTTTCAACCGTGGTATTATAGGAGCATACCACATCACCTTCGCAGGAACCCTCTTCCTGGGGGGCTCGCCGTCAACATCACCAGGGTCATCTCGTCTGATCTTATACCGCAATGCACCGCATACCGGGCATGCGTTCAGATCCTTGTACGCACCGCGGTAGAGGATGCAGTCATTAGGGCATGCATGTATCTTCTGCACCTCCAATCCTAGAGGGCATACGACCTTCTTTGCTGCGTATGTACTGTCGGGCAATTCCTTATTCTTTGGAAGCTTCTTCTTCAATATTTTCAATAGCTTCTCAAATCCTTTGTCAGGCACAGCATTCTCTGCCTTCCACTGCAACAATTCCAGTACGGTACCGAGCTTTGTGTTGCCATCTTCGTAATTGGGGTACAACCCTTTTTTGTGATCCTCTAACATGCGATCGAACTTCAGCTTCTCCTTTTGACTTTCGCATTGCGTCCTTGCATCGACAATGACCCGGCGGAGATCATCATCATCGGGCACTGGTTCCTCTTGATCTTCAGCAGCTTCCCCCGTTGCAGCATCATTGGGCACATCGTCTGGTTCCTCTTGATCTTCAGCAGCTTCCCCCGTTGCAGCATCACCGTATTCAGGGGGCACATAGTTGTCATCGTCCTCTTCTTCTTCGCTGTCTTCCATCATAACCCCTATTTCTCCGTGCCTCGTCCAAACATTATAGTGTGGCATGAAACCCTTGTAAAGCAGGTGGGTGTGAAGGATTTTCCGGTCAGAGTAAGACTTTGTATTCCCACATTTAGGGCATGGACAACACATAAAACCATTCTGCTTGTTTGCCTCAGCCACTTCGAGAAAATCATGCACGCCCTTAATGTACTCGGAGGTGTGTCTGTCACCGTACATCCATTGCCGGTTCATCTGCGTGCATTATATATAATTAAGTGTGTCAAAAACCATTACAGAACATCATGAATAGATAATTAAGTGACCAAATTAATAGAAGTTCATCATCACATTAAAACCAAAGTACATACATAGTTCTCATCTAACAACATATAGCTCTCCAGAGCATCTAATTAATTAAACCATACATTGAAACTATGTAAAATATTTCAATGCGAAAACAAATGCGATCATAGTCGCAACCAAGGTAACAATTGATCCAACGGCATAATGATACCAAGCCTCGGTATGAATGGCATATTTTCTAATCTTTCTAATCTTCAAGCGCATTGCATCCATCTTGATCTTGTGATCATCGACGACATCCGCAACATGCAACTCCAATATCATCTTCTCCTCCTCAATTTTTTTTATTTTTCCCTTCAAGAAATTGTTTTCTTCTTCAACTAAATTTAACCTCTCGACAATAGGGTCGGTTGGAATTTCCGGTTCACATACCTCCTAGATAAATAAAATCTATGTCACGTTGGTCGGCATAATTTTCATAAACAATAAATGAACCAATAGTTATAAAGATAATATATACCACATACGAATCATAGACAGGACGAGGGCCGACGGGGGCGGATACCAAAACCATCGCACTATATAATAACAAGCAATACAATAGTAAGAAAATTAGACAAGTATCTATCTAAAGTAAGATTTTTTTTCTTTCAGAAAGAAGATAAGAACAAGAGGCTCACCACGGTGGTGCCGGCGACGAGATTGACGCGGGCGATCGACGGCGGTGAAGACGGGAATGGGACGTGACGGGTCGCTAAACCTAGACAAATCTCGAGGAAAATGGAGCTTTGAGGTCGAGCTTCGAGAGGAAAAAGCTTAACTACTGTGGCTCGGGCATTTCATCGAACACCTCATGTGCATAGGAGGTGAGCTAGAGCACCACAAAGCCCTCCCCTCGCCGGCCAGAGAAAAACAGAGCACTGGAGTGCTCTGCTCGCGGGTGAGGGGTATATATAGGCACCTCATTGGTCCCGGTTCGTGGCATGAACCGGGACTAAAGGGCAGCCTGTGGTCCCGGTTCAAGCCACCAATCGGGACCAATGGTGGTGGGCCAGGAGCGAGGCCCATTGGTCCCGGTTCGTCCCACCAACCGGGACCAAAGGGGCCAGACGAACCGGGACCAATGCCCCCACGAGGCCCGGCAGGCCCCTGGCCTCATGAACCGGGACCAGTGCCCCCATTGGTCCCGGTTCTGGACTGAACCGGGACTAATGGGCTGACCCGGCCTGAACCAAAGCCCTCTTTTCTACTAGTGAGGGGCATGAAAATAGAAATCCCTTTCTTTTTTGGGGATGGGGATTATATCATGGATCTAAAACATTACATGGCTGAACTGTCAGTGACCGTATACAGGAGCATCTCAGTGCTTTGATGATGCTTAACCTCGACGAGGCCAACCCAACCGGACCCTCCAAACCCAGCCCATACCAAATCGACCTCCACCCTTGTCCTCGACCTGCCCTCTTCCTCTTTGCTCTATTTGTGGCACACATGCAAACATTGTTTTTGGTCTGGGCATATGCCTGGGCTGACATTTCAAAGGCCCTAGTGCAAACTAGGTATAGGCATGAGCGGCCATAATAGAGTGAAAACTACTTTCATGTGTATATACAATACATATCATGAAAGTCGCTATAAAGACATAAACATCACATGTAACTAGAGGATACCCCGCGCATTGCTGCGGGAATGAATTGCAATATATCTTGAATGATTTGATTGTATGAAACACGATTAGTTGAATTAGTAATATATGAACCAAAACTAAAAATGCATATTGTATTTAATTATTGCGTAGTTGAAAATATTTAATGAATATAAATGGCTAATATAATGAAAACTTTTCCATGCATGTTGAGTGGACCTTTAATGAGGTGACATGTGTGATGAGATGGAATGTGTGCATGAGAACAACTAATAATGGAAAAAAGACTCTCATGCATGTTGTCATGGGCCTTTGATGAGGTGGCATGTGTGCATGGTAAAATAATAGAGGTGGTGGGGATGAACTATTTAGGTATATATATAGGGTTTCTATTAGCAAATAAGGTACTAATATGCATGCGTGATTATAGAAAACAAATGATGAATATATGATATGTGTACTACAATGTAAAACAATTATTAATGAGATATAATGTCATGTCGTGTGGTGAGGTGCGGCGGGGCCTGTGTTTTGATTTTCGGCCGAAAAATGGATTTCAGCCGAATTTCGCCCATCTCGGCCTGGGGCGGAAAGTATCTTAGGGCAAAATCGATCAAATTTGTCAAATGTTGGTTAAATTTCAGCCAAATTGTAGTCAAATTTCAACCGAAATTTTGAAAATGACCAAAATGCGGCCATCACGGCCTAGGGCAAAAAAAAATCTCAAACCGAAAATCAAAACACAGGGCGGGGCACAGGAGGGGACTCATGCCCCCCCGGCCCTCTGCTGTCACTACTTAACTAATCGTTCATGGTTAACGAAAGCAAGTATCCATGAATGTTTCGGAGACAATGCAATACTGAATATAGGGCCGAACAATCTCTATCTTGGTGTTACGTCTACCAATGATGGAAAAAACGACAAGCTTAGATAGGAAACGGTTTTGTTCGTCCACCTGCCAGGCGCCGAGGGACGTCTGGTTCAACTAGAGCAACGGTGGCTTGGGATTGTTGCTGAGGGCGACCACAAGCACAACAAGGTATGCATCATTTGTTAGCATTTGCTTGTTGCATCTAGCATCATTGAACCTCTCAAACAACAGTTTTTTGTGAACCTCTCAAACACATATCCAAACCTTGCCAACCTCCAAGACCAAATAATCGGCGACTTGTGATCGATTTTCAAAAAGATGAGACGGAGGAGTGGTGACCATGGCATAGGCAACAACACGCCTAGTTTATCTCTATGTTTGTTGCATTTGTATGATAAACTTTGTTGTATCGTGTGCTAAATTTTGTTGTTAAGCTCGATGAATAATTTATGTTGTGAATTTGATGAACTATGTAATAGCTTGATGAACTATGCAACCATTTGTATTTTGTTTTGAATTCATTTGAGATGTACTTTCTTTGTAAAGAAATGTAAGATTGTTTAGATTATTACTTTTTTGAACATTTTTAGATTATTACTTTAGTAGTTGTATTTCCTTACAAAGAGGGTATTTAGTATTTTATATATGTGAAATATGTATGAATATAGATGAAATATATATATGGTGCTGCTGTGCGGCTGTCCTATTATAGAGCAGCTGTTGAAGACGACGTTTATAATCGTGTAAAAAATGTGTTTTCGTATTTATTTATTTTCAGTTTTGTTAAAGCATATTTAGTTGTGTCATAAGTATTGCATCCTATGTCATTGATTTTACGCGGAGATTCGTGTGTATTTTTTTTACCTTTTCATTTTTCATTTTATGATTGATTGAGTTACTTAGATCTATATCTATATCTATATCTATACCTACTAATAAAGCAAGGTGCGCTTCACCAATTTTTTCATCCGTTCACCGTCGAAAAGAATTTTTTTCTATCCAAGGTGGTACTAAATTCTTATGCGTTCGTCTGCTACAAAAAGAATTTTCGTACATGGGCTGCACGATGTGGCCTAGAGAAGCTAGCTCACTTATTTTTCTGCCCATCCAACTGGGAAATTCTATTTTCCGCTCTGGGCGACAAATAGTAGGAGTTTTGCACCCGACAGCCAATAATGGTTGACGCATTTGTTTTGTGTTTTACTTCTATTTTTATTATTTTTTCCCTATATCTTTTTATACTTCCAATTTTATTTTTATTTTGAAATTTAATTTTTAAATTCAAATTCTCAAAAAAGTTCAGAATTAAAAAATAAGAAATTTTGGAAAATGTTCAGAATTCCAAATTGTTGGCTATTCGGAAAATATTCGGAACTTGCAAAAAGTTTCCCATTTTGTCAAAATAATTATTGTTTTTCAACATTGTACGTGATTTCTAAAAAAATGGCATTACAAAAAATGCTCCTAATTCGAAAAATATTCTTGTTTTAGTGAAATTTTCAATATTAAAAATAATGTTCACATATAAAAGATACACATTTTCTAAAAATCTTACGAAATTTCAACAAGTGTTCCCATTTTTAAAAAATGTTCGTAAATTCAAATAATGTTCATCCTTTTATAAAAAAATTGCTGTTTTCAGAAAATGTTTGCGAATTTTAAAAGATGTTCGCTTTCATATTTTGTTCGTGTTTTTCAAAAGTGTACATAATTTTCAAAAAATTGTTTAGTATTTAAAAAATTGTTCATGGTTTATAGAATATTCAGAAACATCATACTTTAAAGTTCCCTCGGTTGAAAGCATTGAAAGGAAGAGTAGATTAAATAACTCATTGGGCCTTATTTGGCATACGTTGACGTAAGAAAACTCCTAAATGCCTTCAATCAATGAACAGAAAAATAGCGGATTGATTCCTTCACACACGGTGAAATCCAGAAACTAAATGTTCCTTTTTCATGTGCACACATGGTTTTGCTTGCACATATAATTTTCACCGACTTTAAATGCATACTATTTTATCTCCCGTTGCAATGCACGGGCGTATGTGCTAGTGTGCTATAACCAGAGGAAAAAACTATTTTTTAAGGACAACGCTAACGCCCACACGTGTGGTGTGAGCCAAACCCGCCCATATACCTATAACACACAGACTGCGCCACGTGACCGCATGCATGCATGTGAGAATCTTTTTGAATTTTCAGTTTTTAAAATGTTTTATCTCTTAAATGAAAATCTGATTGAAGATCCGTTTTCAGCATTAAATCCCTCACGACGAGATCTTCGAAACTAGATCTCATATCAATATATTCCGACAATTTTTTTTTTGGGTTAAAAGTTGCCATGTCTATTGCACATGAATTGCCATGATATTTACACTGAAGTTGCCATGATATATTTCAGCTATTTTCTTCTACATTTAAAAGTAAATTTTAACATTTATATAACAGGGAATTAAGAAACTAGACTTTTCATGAACCATAAACTAAAATTGTCATGATACATGCACTTAAAATTGCCATGGTTCATAAAAAAAATAATTTTATGGTTAAAGTATTGAAGTTGCCATAATCGAAATACTAAAATTGCCATGCTCTACAAATTAAAATTGCCACATGGCAACTTTAGTTTAAGCATTATGGCAACTACAGTGTATACATCATGGCAACTTTTGGGCAAATTTTTTTTTCGTCAAAACATATCAACATGGGGTCTAGTTTTGAAGATCTCATCGAGACGGATTTAATGATGAAAACAGATTTTTTAATTTGATTTTTTAATTAGGAGATAAAACATTTTTAAGCCAAAAACCAAAAAAATTGCTGCTGATGTCATATGTTCACATGTGGCAAAATTAGTGATAAAGAAGGCGTGTGGGCGATGTACAAGATGCCACACGTATGGCGTTAGTTTTTTTCCATTTTTAAAGAATATCCTGATTTTCGTGTCAAAAAATAGGGCTGAAACCCCGTCGGCGGAGACCGCGAGGAACAGGAAGGTGGTGCTGCGGGAATACATCACCCGCGCGCCGAGGGAGGACGACATGGCGCTCGTCGACGGCGGCGCCGTGCCGCTGCGCGTCCCCGAGGGCGCCGCCGGCCCGGCCGTGCTGGTGAAGAACCTCTACCTCTCCTGCGACCCCTACATGCGGGCCGGAGGCGGGACCCCCATTCAAGCCCGGATCTGTCAGTCTTTTTCCCCCTCCCTTTGCAGTTCTTCTTCCCTTCTGACTGCTCTCTCTTGTTGCTGGCTACTTGCTGTTTACTGACCAGGCAAATTGTAATCTGTTAAGGTTATAGAAGGGTCGGGCGTGGATTCCGCTCATCCGGGGTTCGTTGCCGGTGACATTATTTCTGGAATGACTGGCTGGGAGGAATACAACTTGGTTGACAAGCCTGAACAGCTGAATAAGATTCAGCAAAGCGACATACCACTCTCCTAACATTTGGGGCTGCTTGGTTAGTTTCTTGCTGCTATTTTAGTCATTCAGTTGAATCCTGAAGCATCAATGGTATATATCATGAGTGAAGATATGTAATCATGCGAAGGTCAACACCTTCTGTACTTCATTCCTTTTAGAAAGCCTTCCCCTGGCTTGCACGAATTTGTAATGTGTAATCGAGAAGAAAATGGTGGTTACAGAGTAGGCACAAAATGAATAAAGGTATGTGGTTGAGGGAATTTTTAAGTGGACGACTCCCTCTTTGTTGATGAATTGGCAACGGTGTGGTGCAGTGGGTCCGTTCACGGGGCTGTTTTAATGGAATTGCAATGTTGTAACAGGACTATTAGTTTTAATAAATGGCTGTACGCATCGCTTGATGCAGAGTCCGGGGGTAATCCTCCTTTTCGAAAAAAACATAGTGTATGCTGATCCATGTAGCTACTGTTTCAGATATTGTTGTTTGTTAACTACTCTTTGTTCCAACATATTTACTAATACTCCGGCCTTCCCTGCAGGCATGCCTGGTTTTACAGCTTATGTTGGATTCTATGAGATCTGCTCACCGAAGAAAGGAGAGTTTGTCTTTGTTTCTGCTGCATCAGGAGCAGTTGGTCAGATTGTTGGTCAACTTGCAAAGCTCCATGGCTGCTATGTTGTCGGAAGTGCCGGAACAAATCAGAAAGTACTCATCAAGCTTGTAGTATATAAATTGTTATCTGTTTAGCTGTATCATTCAGGGTCTACAACAATGTTTCAGGTTGAACTCCTAAAAGATAAGTTTGGATTCGATGAAGCTTTTAATTACAAAGAGGAGCCTGACTTGACTGCAGCCCTAAAAAGGTCAGACCTTCTCCTTCTATGAGATACAACAAAACGCCTAAGAACGAGATAGCGGTAACTTGCATAAACCATAGAACGATCAAGCTAGGTTATAATGAACATCTGAAAGCCATGTTAACAGAATGAACTATTGATGAACCTAGCTGAATTATGAGACACACTTTACCATATTAGGATTATTGTGTGTTTGGTTTAGGAACCAGATGGTGAATAAACCATCTGGTCCTAAGTCCAAGCCTAACACATGTCATCTCTTATTAACATGGAGAGGAGTACAAAGTAAGAGATACGACAATCCTACCAAAAGTCATGGGTGATCTAATGACGGTCGGATGAATTCTTGGATGAGATGGGCCCGCAAATCAAACATATTGTTCATTTGGCAGATATTTTTTGTCATCATCTGCTTACCATTTTTGTGTAATCAGTAACTCTATTGAACTCAGCAAACAGGGAGAATAGCACCAAAATGATGTTATCTTTGTTTTGCAATCTTTCCATACATAGGTACTTTCCTGAAGGTATTGACATCTACTTCGAGAATGTAGGCGGACCAATGCTAGATGCTGTACTCCTTAACATGCGGATGCATGGTCGCATAGCAGTATGTGGGATGGTCTCCCAGCACGGCATGACTGATCCTTCAGGGATCCACAACCTCTTCTGTCTGGTGCCGAAACGGATCAGTATGAAGGGCTTCATCCAGAGTGATTACATCAAGTTATTCCCACAGTTCGTCGATTACATGACCAAGCATTACAAGGATGGCAAGATTGAATATGTAGAAGACATGAGCATCAGGCTAGAGAATGCGCCAGCTGCCTTTGTTGGTCTATTCAGTGGTAAAAATGTTGGCAAACAAGTCGTGTGCGTGTCACAAGAGTGAAGTATATCTACATTCTGATGAATATTATGAATATCTCACGATTCAGATAAATGATAAAAATTTGTGAACCCTCTTGTGTTTCCTGATCTTGTTCATGCTTTGTGGAATATGAAGTATATCTTTGGACCTATTATTTTATTACCAACTTGTGGTTTTATCCTAAAGTAATCCAAGTATCTACTAGTTAGCAGTTAGGACTAGAAGCACTGTCTTTACTTTTGACAAAGTATTACTCCCTCCGTTCCAAAATAGATGACCCAACTTTATACTAACTTTGTATCAAAGTTAGTATAAAGTTGGGTCATCTATTTTGAACGGAGGGAGTAGTTGCCTGTCTCATAGCCTCATAGGCATAGTTTCACATCGTTGCAAATACATGATGTGATGATATCAGGCAGAAAGTCCTACACCAATTTCCTCTTAGTGGGGTGATTCTTTGTGCACTGCTTACTTGCTCAGAAGTCTTTCTTCCATGTGCTTCGTGCTTGGTAGTCTCCCACTCAGTTGGACTTTGATGAATTAGCAGAAGAGAAGTATATGCTAGTATCTTTTTGAGGAGGGTTTGTCCCTTTTAAAGAGCTGTACCCGTTCAACCATGGCACGTCATGGCTTGATCAACTGGTGAGTTTTCTGAGCACTCATATTCTTGATGAAGTATTCCACGAAATCGTGTACACATGACTTATTATTTGCCTTTTCTGGAGGCTGGTTTGTGTGACTTCATGCCTGAACAAACCATTTCTTTGTTTTCATGTATTCTTACACAAGTTTTAATAAGGTGACGCTAGAATTGACAAGCTGCAACTTTTGCCCCACCAGCAGTTTGTTTCACTCTTTATGATGCCTGATGATACCAAGTCCCTCCTTTTGTTTCTGCTCTTGAGCTGCTCATCATTGTGTTTTGGTTCTGAACCTGATATCCGGTGCCTGATGTCTATACAACGATCAGTTATTGATCTCAGAGGCATACTCAAATCCTCATGGAATTTTGCCAATAGCACCAACGGTTTTGTATGCCAATTTACTGGCGTGGAATGTTGGCACCCCGACGAGAACAAGGTTTACGCTTTGCGTCTCGGCAACCTAGGGCTTGAGGGCCCATTTCCTGAAGGTCTTCAACATTGTACAAGCTTGAGCATGCTGGACCTGTCAAGCAACAATTTTTCAGGACTGATCCCTGCCGAGATCTCATGGCAGCTGTCGTATCTGTCATCTCTAGATCTTTCGTTCAATAAATTTTCAGGTGAAATCCCAGATAGTATCGCAAATCTGAGGAATCTGAATGCCCTCAACCTTCAGCACAACCAACTAAGTGGCCCAATTCCTTCCTCGGTATGGAAGTTTGATGCTTCATACTTTGCTGGAAACCAGGAGCTTTGTGGTACACCATTGGACAAGTGTCCCAGGAGGAGGAGATGGAGAGTGAGATGAATAAGGCTGCACGGGATCAATGATCAGTCCAGCATCGGAGCAGTTGTCGGATTCGTTGCGGGGTTCGTGGTGGCCCTCTACTTCCCGCACTGCTTCATCTTCTCTGAGAGGCTCCGTGCCTATGTTGTCAGCATAGTATGACCCGATTGTTCTGGAACTTTGTTTGTCATCCGGATACCAAACAGGCACTTCCAACAGCAACTTCAGTTCCCTCCCCTGCAGTAACAGTTCACCAACATGTATACCTGGTACCCTAGCAAGTCCCATGTTTTTCCTTCGCTTGTAGTGCAAATGGTGCAAGGCATTCTCTCGAAGGAAAGAAAAGTGCACAGAATCACGGTTATAAATTTGTAATGATTTATATACTCTTCTTGTTCTTGAGGTTTGAAAGGAGACACAGAATTATATTTGTGTGTTCACTCTCCTGAATCATTTTTCTCGAGGGAAATGAACTCCCATCACAGCAACATAACATATCAAATTTGATCAGCTGTATTAAGAAAATATACAGGAGCAAACTTGATATTTTATAGGTGTGGCAGAATCAGAATAATGATGCCCTTCATGTTTTCTGCCCAGTAAGAGAGCAGACATCCCAGTCTGCACCGTTGTCCTCCCTCAACCTTGAGGGCGTCTTCAAAGTGCCCAGATTTTCTCCACAAGGGTACGTCCGCACTCTATGTTCAGGTTTTTTGTCCAGTGATTTAGGTAGAGTTATAGGAATGATATATATTCATGTTTTCTGAAAATCCAGAATATTTTTGGAGTAAAAGTAACTGTAAATGCACCCAGCGAGACCGTGAGATCAGAGTTCTTGCAAGAGGGCTCAAAATTCTATTCTGTTAGGCGATGATGCAAACTCCATCCACACATTCCTTGGTGACAATTCTACCAAAACTGGACACTCGACAATGCTGGGTTGGTCTCAATGCCGTGTGCCTTATTTCCATACTCATGACCATGATTCGGATTGAGATTGGTCGAGTGCTTTACAAACTTTTGTAGAAGATACACTTGGGTTATCTTAGAGGTTACCACCGTTGGTCCACCCAGAGTAGCATCACATAATTCCCAGTATTTTTTCCCAATGTGGAAAAGTAATTTATAAGTAGCAAGCCATGGTTTTATGCTTTTATCCTAAATTAATCCAAATGCCTACTTAGTTAGGGCGGGGAGAAGCACTGCCTTTAGTCTTGAAAAAGTTTACTTGCCTGTCACATACGTTTTCATAAATGGATGATTTGGTGGCATCAGCTCCACAAGTTACACTGGTATTTTTCTCTCAACGGTGAGTGGTGACTGATGAAGTCTTCGGAGACCGCTCAGAATGGGGACTACTAGGACTATTAGCAGTAGACACACGGTAGTTCTTTCTTCCCTTTATACTTGTGGCAAATCCTTCCAAGTCAATAAGACTTCATGGTTTGGCAGAAGAAAAGTCTATGCTCCGGTGGAGGGATTCTCTGTTTTAAAAGGGCTGCACCCGTTCATGTACAGAAGATGGTGGCTTCTAATTTGGCTTGATGAACTGGTGAGTTTTCTGAAGCACCTCATACTGTGTAGGAAGTATGACATGAAATTAATTTGTTATTTGCACTTTTGGAGTCTACTTTGTGGTGTCTCCATGTCTGAGAAAATCATTTCCTATTTTTCCAAGTAGCGTGTTCTTACACAAGTTTTGATCAGGTGGCGTTGGAATTGACAAGCTGCAGCTTTTGGCACAGAGCAGCTGTTTGTTTATCTCACCATTTACGATGGCTGATGATACCAAGTTCCTCCGTTTGTTTCTCCTCTTGAGCAGCTCATTGTTGTGTTTTGGTTCTGAACATGATATCCAGTGCCTCAAGTCCGTACAACAATCAGTGATTGATCCCAACGGTGTACTCAAACCCTCTTGGAACTTTGAAAATGCCACCAGCGGTTTCATATGCCGCTTTACTGGTGTGGAATGCTGGCAGCCCGACGAGAACAGGGTTCTCTCTCTGCGCCTCGGCAACCTTGGACTTGAAGGCTCATTTCCTAAAGGTCTTCAAAATTGTTCAAGCATGACGGGCCTGGACCTGTCGAATAACAATTTTTCAGGACAGATCCCTTCTGACATTTTACAGCAGGTGCAGCAGCTGACATTTCTGGATCTTTCGTACAATAGCTTTTCGGGATCAATCCCAGAGAGCATGTCAAATATGACATATCTGAATCTCCTCAACCTTGAGCATAACCAACTCAGCGGTCAAATTCCACCGCAATTCGATTTGCTTACTCGGTTAACTACGTTCAATGTTGCGGAGAACTTGTTATCAGGGCCTGTTCCTACTTCACTACAGAAGTTTTCGGCTTCGAACTTTGCTGGTAACCAAGGACTTTGTGATGCACCTTTAGATGAGTGCTCCGCTTCGCTGGCCTTCACCATTAGACCAGTACAAATCCGTCTGCAGAGGCTCAGCGACCAGTCGAACATCAGAGCAGCCGTTGGATTCATCGTGTGGTTCGTGGTGGCCTTCTACTTCCCGCAGTGATTTGTCTGCTCCGAGAGGCCTACGTGATTCAGATATGATTCACTTGTTCTGAATCTGCGTCTGGCAGAGCTTGTGGAGGCCAAATGAGCACTTCCAACAGTAATTTTAGTTTGTTCCCTGCAGTAACGATTATCTTAATTCACCTGATGTATACCTGGCAACTTGCCAGTGCCGGTGCTTTGGTTTGCTTGTAAATGGTAAAGCATATTTCATTTCTTCCAGAAAGAGAAAGCAGCTCACTCAAAAAGGACTACTTCCAATAGCACCTTCAGTTATCACCCTGTCGAGTCCTGTATTTTTTCTTTGCTTGTAATGCAAATGGTCCAAGACATTCTCCTAAAGAAAAGAATGATGCAAGGAGTCACCAGTTATGAACTTGTAATGGTTTATGCACTCTTTTCGAGGTTTCAAAAGAAAGATAAAGAAAGATATTATTGTTCACTCATCCGAATCATTTTCCTGGGGGAGATAAAGTCCCATCGCAGCAGCATAACGTATCAAATTGATCAGCTATATTAAGAAATATACATGAGCAAACCTGGTATTTCATAGGCGTGGAGAATCAGAATAATTTCCCTTGTGTTTTCTGCCAAGCAAGAGAGCAGATGTCTCGGTTCTGCAGCTTTGTCCTCCCTCAACTGTGCTATGTTCACACTCCATTCAATTTTTTGTCCAGTGTATAGTTTTAAAAAAATGCATGATAAATGTTCTGCTATGGCGCGCAGACTTCAAAACTTGATACAGAAATATGATCATATGTGCCATGCAAGTTTTTTATGGATATGAGTCATGTAATAACAAAAGAAATTGGTGCAACTTGAATAATAAATAGTATACTTTCTAAACTGTACCAGTTTGCGCTGTATGCACAGGCGATACATGGCCATATTTCTGCATCACAATGTAGGTAGTGTTATAGGGATGATACCCCTTCATGTTTTCTGAAAATCCAATAATATTTTCGAATAAAAGAAACTGCAAATGCATCTGGCAAGACGGTGAGGTCAGAGTTCTTGCAGGCGGGTTCAAAATTCTATTCTAGCAGGCGATGATGTAAACTCCCTCCACACATTACTCGGTGACAATTCTACCGAGACCGGAGACTCTCGACGATGCTGGGCCGGTCTTTCTGCCGTGTGCCTTCTTGCCATAATCGTGACATGAGGGGTGCTGACAGCCTATCAGAGCCGTTGGGTCAGGCTAGAGCGGTCATGATTCGGACTGAGACTGGTCGTGCTTTCAAACTTTTGTACAGTAGAAGATATGCTCGGGTCATCTTAGAGGTTGCAATCCTTGGTCCACCATGGAGTAGCATCATATAAGTCCCAGTATTTTTGCCCAATGTGGAAAAGTAATTTATAAGTACCAAGGTATGTATGGTTTTATCCTAAATTAATCCAAATGCCTACTAGTTAGGGCTGGGAGAAGCACTGCCTTTACTCCTGACAAAGTTTTACCTGCCTGTCACATAGGTCCACATAAATGGTAGGTTTGAAGGCATCAGTTCCACAAGTTATACACCTAATTTTCCTCGACAGTGAGTGACTGGTGACCGGTGAGTCTTCGGAGACTATTCACTGAGGATGGGGACTATTGGCAGTAGGCACACGGTTTGTCTTTCTTCCCTGTATACTTGTGGCAAATCCTTCCAAGTCAATAAAACTTCAGGGTTTGGCAGAAGAAAAGTCCATACTCACGTGGAGGCATTCTCTGTTTTAAAAGGCTGCACCCGTTCATCAGCTGCAGATGTGGCTTCTGATTTGCCTGGATCAGCTGGTGAGTTTTCTGAAGCATCTTATATTGCCTAGGAAGTGTCACATGAAATTAACAAAACAAGTGTTTCCGACTTCTTTATTTGCGCTCCTGGTCTTGGAGTCTACTTTGTGGTGTCATCATATCCGAGCAAATTATTTCTTATTTTTCAAGTAGCGTGTTCAAGTGTTCTTACACAAGCTTTGATCAGGTGACGTCGGAATTTACGAGCTGCAGGTTTTGGCCGAGCAGAGCTACTGTTTGTTTCACTCCATGCTTGCGATGGCTGATGATACCAACTTCCTCCTTTTGGTTTTACTCTTAAGCTGCTCATCGTTGTGTTTTGGTTCTCAAGCTGATATCGAGTGCCTGAAGTCTGTACAACAATCAGTGATTGATCCCAACGGTGTACTCAAATCCTCTTGGAACTTTGAAAATGCCACCGCCGGTTTCATATGCCGCTTTACTGGTGTGGCTTGCTGGCACCCGGACGAGGACAGGGTTCTCTCTCTGCGCCTCGGGAACCTAGGACTTGAAGGCCCATTTCCTCGTGGTCTACAGAATTGTTCAAGCATGAGCGGCCTGGACCTGTCAAACAACAATTTTTCGGGACCAATCCCTAGCGAAATTGCACGGGAGGTGCCGTATCTGACATTTCTGGACCTTTCGTACAATAGCTTTTCGGGTTCAATCCCACAAAATATCTCACAAATGACATATCTGAATGTCCTCAACCTCCAGCATAACCAACTCAGCGGTCAAATTCCACCGCGATTCGTTTTCCTTACTCGGTTATTTGAATTCAATGTTGCGGACAACCTGTTATCAGGGTTTATTCCTCCTTTGCTACAGAAGTTTTCGTCTTCGAACTTTGCTGGTAACCAAGGGCTTTGCGGTGCACCGTTGGATGATTGTCCCCCCTCGAAGAGGAGATGGAGACCGGTACGAATCAGGCTGCACAGGCTCAATGACCAGTCGAGCATCGGAGTGGCCGTCGGATTCGTCGTGGGGTTCGTGGTGGCCTTCTACTTCCCGCACTTGTTCGTCTGCTCCGAGAGGCTCCGAGCCTACGTCGTCCGGATATGATTCACTTGTTATTCTGAAACTTTGTCTGGCATAGCTTCCGGAGGCCAAATGAGCACTTCCGGCAGTACATCTTTCTTAGCTTGTTCCCTGCAGTAACGATTTTCTTAATTCGCATGATAATGCATATGTCAACTATTCTAGAAAGAGGCAAGACATCAACTGGCCGTAATTATTTATGTACCATGTCGACATTTCTGAAGGAACACAGTGAAACTCTACATTTCTGTAGTGTTTTTCTGTCCATTTCCATGCTTTGCCCTTCTTGAACGCATGCACACCTATCGTCTTTTTACTAGGAAGATTTTCCCAAGAGAGTACTCCTGAAAGGCTTTGCCAACCAAGCTGGATACCTTCACGTGTTCCGGTGAAAATTCTTTGGAGACCGGAGGCTCTTGACGCAAGGTTGGTCTCTCTGCTGTGTGCAGCTCACTTATTTCAGTTTCGTTTTCTGTTATTGTGGAAAGCCTGATGCTTCCTGACTGGTTTGTGTCCCGTGCCCATGATCCATCTATGCCGACGGCTT
>NC_057802.1:511891843-511920642 GCF_018294505.1 Triticum aestivum | reverse complement strand
GAGGCCAAATGAGCACTTCCGGCAGTACATCTTTCTTAGCTTGTTCCCTGCAGTAACGATTTTCTTAATTCGCATGATAATGCATATGTCAACTATTCTAGAAAGAGGCAAGACATCAACTGGCCGTAATTATTTATGTACCATGTCGACATTTCTGAAGGAACACAGTGAAACTCTACATTTCTGTAGTGTTTTTCTGTCCATTTCCATGCTTTGCCCTTCTTGAACGCATGCACACCTATCGTCTTTTTACTAGGAAGATTTTCCCAAGAGAGTACTCCTGAAAGGCTTTGCCAACCAAGCTGGATACCTTCACGTGTTCCGGTGAAAATTCTTTGGAGACCGGAGGCTCTTGACGCAAGGTTGGTCTCTCTGCTGTGTGCAGCTCACTTATTTCAGTTTCGTTTTCTGTTATTGTGGAAAGCCTGATGCTTCCTGACTGGTTTGTGTCCCGTGCCCATGATCCATCTATGCCGACGGCTTGTCAGCCAGGGATGCCAAGGATGTGCAGAATGTCCCACAAAAAAGTAGGATGTGCAGAATGAACTGGCAGGAGAATGCACCTGCTGCCTTTGTTGGTCTGTTCATCATTGGGTGGTAACAGTGTCGGAAAACAACTCATATGCGTGTCCAAAAGGAGGAGCTTGTGTACATTCTGGTGTGTATTGAAAATGTCTCCTAGATTCAAACAAGAAAAGTTTGTGAAAATGGTTCCAGGGCTTGAGGGAACTGATGAGGATTTATGTGATCTTGTTCATGATTTACCAAGCCCGGTATCAATGGGAAATGGTAATGTGCATTTTTTTGTCAATTTGGTCCCTCCACTATTGATTAAGCTTTGTTTTATCCCCAGTTTTCAAAACAAATAAATTTGAACCATAGCTTGTGATAGCAGATTTACTACCAACCTTACAAAAAGTGGTATGGCTGATCATGTGGCAGTGGTTACGCACTCGTGACACTTCAATCATTTAAAATGAACAAATCATGGAAATAAAAACAATTATAGAGAAGTTAGGGTGAAGTAAGGGAAAACATGAAGAAAACGTCATAAATGTCCTAGAAAAATTACAATAACATCTCAGAACTTGGAATATGAATGAATAAATTAGGAGGTCTACTAGAACTTACAAAATTTAGAATCATTCTCATAAAAGGATAGTAAAAAACTCATAAAAATCATGATCATTCACGCAAATCACCGTATTCATGAATTTCCATGATTGTTCCTCAATATTTCGTGAGTTGTCTCAAATTTCATGTCTTCCTCCAAAATATTTCTATATTTCGTTTTCTTTATCTTGTAATAAATTCCTTTCGTAGGAATTCCAATTATTTTCTATGTTCTTCTAGCATATCTCTGCTTTCGAGAATCAACGTGTGGTTGGATGATTAAGAGGCTACCCCCAGTCCATCAGGAATAAAATCTCAGATTTGAAAACATGTATGTCCCATTAAGGCCCTGAATGGATTGTCATGTTCCCTTTGAATACATCTGTAAAAAATACAGGTCTCGGCTCATTGTCTGGTTTCCAGCCGAAAATTGTTGAGCGGCCGGTAAGATACAAGTGTAAAATAAACACCCCTGTAATTAGTTACCGCGAATCCAAGCGCGGCCTAAGACAGAATATTACTTCAGTGGGAGTCTGACATTACCGTCGACAACGAGATACATCTGGTGATTTTTCATCAACCTTGAAGCTCCGTCATTCTGGTCTTGAGTAGGCGCTGCATGAGTGTGTGTGCCATGCGTCGTCCTCCATGTTTCTAAAATGCATTCCTCCCATTTTTTAGAATGTTTTCTGGAAATCACCTTACACCATATGATTGAACTCCTAACATAGTTAACTCCCTAAACCTAGACCTTCTCTAAGCCAACACAGCACTAATTTCCTTGTTAAATTACATGCAATCCGGCCGGCCGGCCGGCCGCGACTGAATTTCTGTTGCCTTGGTGCAATGTGCTGCCGTCAACAAGACTTTAGAATTTGACAGGAAAAATATTATGTCCTCTATTGAAGGGACTCTCCGTTTTAAACGCGTTGCTCCCGTTCAATCTTTGCATGCGGTGGCCTCTGCTTTGGCTGCATCAACTGGTGAGTTTTCCGAAACACATCATCTTGTCCAATAACTATTAGTACTTGAAATCAACAAAGCAAGTAAACATGTCTTCTTATTTTCCTTTCTGAAGGCTGCTTTGTAGTGTCTCCATGTATTGGTCTGGTTTATTTCAATCCGAGTTTATAAGCCGCTTTTTTCTCTCTTTAGGGCTTGTTGAGTTGTGCCCTCAGTAGAACCCTTCTGTACTTTGTGTGTGTTCGTGTGTGTGTTGACTTGTGTGTGTTGTGAACTTGGTTTGGACCTTGTGGCTGTGGTGGTTTGGTTTATCTATAAAGCGGGGCGAAAGCCTTTTTCGGTTAAGTGTTCTTACACATGTTTTGGTCAGGTGGTGCCGGCATTGGAATTGACAAGTTGCTGCTTTTGGCCCGGCAAAGCCATGGAGGATACCAAGTTCCTCCTTTTGTTTCTCCTCTTGAACAGCTCAACATTGTGTTTTAGTACTGAACATGATATCCAATGTCTGAAGTCTGTGCAACAATCAGTGATTGATCCCTTGGGGGTACTCAAATCCTCTTGGAACTTCAGAAATAACACCGACGGTTACATATGCCGCTTTACTGGTGTGGAATGCTGGCACCCCGACGAAAACAGGGTTCTCTCTCTGCGACTCGGCAACCTAGGACTTGAAGGCCCATTTCCCCATGGTCTTCAAAATTGCACAAGCATGAGTGGCTTGGACCTGTCGTATAACAACTTTTCAGGACCGATTCCCTCCGGTATCGCACAGCAGATACCGTATGTGACATCTCTGAATCTCTCATACAATAACTTTTCAAGTGAAATCCCAGAGAGTATCGCAAATTTGGCATACCTGAACATGGTCAACCTTCAACATAACCAACTCAGAGGTCAAATTCCAGAGCGTTTCAGTGTGCTTGGTAGGTTAACCTCGTTCAATGTTGCAGACAATTTGCTATCAGGGCCCATCCCCACTTTTGCACAGGACTTCTTGCCTTTATACTTTGCTGGTAACCGGGACCTTTGTGGTGCACCATTGGACGAGTGCCCCAGGAGTCGAAGATGGAGGCTGATACCAATCAGGCCACACAGGATCAACGAAGACTCCAGTATCGGAGCGGCTGTCGGGTTCGTCCTAGGGTTCGTGGTGGCCTTCTACTTCCACTTGTTCTGCTGTGAGAGGCTCCTTCCTTGTGTCTTCCGCGCATGATCCACTTGTTCTGGAACTTTTGTCTGCCATCAACTACTAGGGGCCAAATGAGCACAAGTTTAGGTTGGTTTCTGTTTCTGCATGAACAACTTACTAGTAGCTTTGTCACCTCATGATATGTAACTTAGCAAGTGTGTGTGCTTTGTTTGTAATGCGCGCATTTCAACTCTTCTAAAATGATTATTTCAACCTTCAGCATAACCAACTTATAGAATGATTTGCTAGCTGTTTCTGCGATTCGATAAGTTGGATCGGTTAACTACATTCAATGTTAACTGGGGGCAACTTGTTATCGGGGGCTATTCCTGTTTTGCCACAAGAAGTTTGGCCTATGAACTTTGTTGGTAACTGGAGGCTTTGTTGCGGTACACCATTGCATAAATGCCACACGATCAACGATCATTACAGTATTGGATCCTGCATTCCTTCGTCTGCTCCAAGAGGCTCCGTGCCTTTGTTGTTGCATATGATTCACTTGTGTGTTTTTTTCTTTTGAAAAGATGATTCACTTGTTCTGAACAGTAACCTCAGTTTATTTCAATTCCGGAACATATTGAAGTAACAAATATGTATACCTAGCCAGTCGCAAGTGCCAGCGCTTTGGTTTGCCTGTAGTGCATATTTCAATTCTGAAAAGATGCGTCCCGATCATCTTTCCACCGAGACTGAGAACCTTGCATATGCACGAGAAATCTGGACCATGGGTATTCTTGTTGGTATACAACTATTGGTCTAGCAAGTACTAGCAGGCAACAGTTTATGTTTTAGTAACTGTAGACTTCCTCCTCTACCGAACTCTGAAGGTTTTTGCCACTTAGTTCAGTCCAATTATGCTTCAATTCTGAGTAGCGATTAAAATGCTCAATCTCTTGACATCCAGAGATATACTGTCCGGTTTGGCATGGCTTTTGTTCAATGCACCTTCAGGTTATGTATGCAATGTCACATTCAATATTTCTTTAGCAATCCCAATTTCCATCAGTATACAACCCTGAATTTTGCATTCAGTCAAACTATTCACTGTATTGTACTCTTGATTCACATCAATTACAATCTGAAATTTGAATTCAGTCACACTATTCACTGTATTGTACTCTTGATTCACATCAATTACGTACATCTCAAGATGGCATTAGCCTTCTTTGCTGCCGTCGCTTCTCTCACTAGTAGAAAACAGGGCTTTGGTTCGGCCAGAAAAGAGCATTAATCCCGGTTGCATTACGAACCGGGACTAATGTGAGCATTAGTCCCGGTTCGAGCGGCTAGGGCACCGTACAAGCATTAGTCACGGTTCAAATGGGACCTTTAGTCCTGGTTGGTGCCACGAACCGGGACTAAAGGGTGCGATGCCCATTAATACCGGTTCGTGGCACCAACCGGTACTAAAGGTTAGACCTACCTTTAGTCCCGGTTCGAGCCACCAACCGGTACTAATGGGGTTTGAGGCATTAGTACCGGTTCATGGCACGAACCGGTACTAAAGGTCCCATTTTCAAACTCTACCCCCCCATGGATCGCCTTTTCAGTTTTGTAAAAAGCAAAAGAAAATGATAAAAACTTCAAAAATTAAAATCCTTCCAGATGTAGTTATGTTACTACATGTACTAGTTAGGAAAATTTAAAAACTTAAATTTGGACATGTTTTGCAAAAAGTGTAGGGAAAATGTAAAACGGCTATAACTTTTGCATACGATGTCAGAAAAAACGTATAATATATCAAATGTTCAGCACGAAAATCCGCATCCGATTTTGACTGCCTACGGCCTGTTTGCAAAGTTTTAGAATCCTCAAATTCTAAAAGGAAAAAAAGTTATGCTCAAATTTCTGTTGGTTTTTTGAATTTTTGTTAAATTTGGTCAAACTATGGTCAAACTACTTATTCAAGAAGTATTAGTATTACTAAATAATTATTCAAAAATATTAGTGTTACTAAATAATTATTTCCGTTTTTTTGAATTTTGGTCAAATCTGGTCAAACTGTGGTCAAACAATGGTCAAACTAATTATTCAAGAAATATTAGTGTTACTAAATAATTATTTCAGTTTTTTGAATTTTGGTCAAATCTGGTCAAACTGTGGTCAAACTGTGGTCAAACTATGGTCAAACTACTTATTCAAGAAATATTAGTGTTACTAAATAATTATTGTTTTTTAGAACAATAGTTTCAAACTCAAACGGTGAAATGTGTGACTTCATTCTCAAGCTAAATTTCTGAGGGTTAATAGGATTGACATCTTATTATTGTCAGGAAAACAACAAGTGCAGACTTGGAAAGGAGGGAGAATGGAACCCGGAAGTTAAGCGTGCTCAGGCTGGAGTAGTGAGAGGATGGGTGACCGTCCGGGAAGTTAGATGATTTGGAATGATGATGGATGATTAGAGATTAGAGGTTAAATTGAGCAGTGATGAGGGGTGATTAGAGATTAGAGGTTAAAATAATTCAGAAATTTGAAAATAAAAAAAAAATCAAAAAAATCATAAAATTTCCTTTAGTACCGGTTGGTGTTACCAACCGGGACTAAAGGTGGACCTCCAGGCAGCGGCCATGTGGAGGGCCTTTAGTCCCGGTTCGTGCAAGAACCGGGACTAAAGGGGAAGGCTTTAGTAACGACCCTTTAGTCCCGGTTCCAGAACCGGGACTAAAGGCCCTTATGAACCGGGACTAAAGGCCCTTTTTCTACTAGTGTCTCCTGCTTCCAACTGAAACTAATAACTAGGGCAAGGCAAGACAAGTAGCCGGGAACATCCAGCGACAGTACCGCGCAATGCAAGTCAATCAACTGAGCAGACGGCGGCGTTGGTTTCGTGGCCTCGACACCTCGGCGGCGGCGTCGACGCTTGCTCCGGGCCGTCGCGGGGCAGCGGCCGGCTCCGTCGACTCCACGGCTAGGCGCGTCGCGGCCCGACGGAGACAGCCGCATGGGCTTCATGGCCTCGACAGCTCGTCCGCATCGACGAATCTCGCTCCTCGGATCCGGGGCGCGGCTAGGCGTATCACGCCCTGACGGCGGAGCAGCGGCTGCTCTTCCCCGGCGGCGGAGTGAGCCCTACAGCGAGGCGAGAGCGAGCGGCTGAATAGTTTTTTTTCTGAGGGGAAGCGGCCGAATAGCCTTTTTCTTTTTTCTTTTTTAAGAATTGCGGCCGACATTGGGCTGCATGGGCTGGCTTGTTTTCGTGTCCGCGCGAGAGAGAAAGATGGCCCTGGTTTCCTTTCGTGGCGCGCGTCGTTAGTACCATACTAGAAGTTTAATTGAAGCGTGACAGGTTTATTAAACAGACTTTGCCTACTGCATTGCCAACACGGGGATCATGCACGGTTGTCAGCTGTGAAAGATGCCAAAGAGCACAAATAAAAGAGGCCACTGAGCCCAACCCGTGACCCAGCACCAACAAGTGCTCACGGACGAAAAGAAGGCCTCCGAGCCCATCCGTGACCCAGCACCGATAAGTGCGCACGGACCAAAATAATGCAGCAAAAAGATCCCCTATGAGGGCACAACCGTAAAAAAATAGCGCAATTGCATCCCCTGGGTTGGCACGTGCTATACATTAGCACTGGGATTTTTTGTTCAAAATCTGTTTTTTTATATACTAATCCATTCGCTGGTTTATTTTCGAGTCATTAGAAAAAGTCATGTATGTTTTTTTACATGAACAGGATACCAAAGCCCCCTCCTCCCTGCTTTACATTATCATTAATGAAACCAGGTACCATATCCAAGTCTATAGTAGTTCATGCTCCGAAAACCCAACTCCACAAACGAAAAACCAAGTTCTGGAAGTTATAGGGCTAGTTAGTGTAAGAAAATAATCGAAAATTCTAAAACAGAACAACTCGATGCTAAACTACTACATCTGAATGTGCCTTAAAAAAGTGATTCCGAAACTTCAGTTGCTTGCTGCTAAAAGTAAGCTTACAGTATGAATCAGGAAATGAAACATCAAAATCTAAAGAAAGAAAGTTGCAGCAACTGTGTCCATGTGGCACCACCACAATCTCTTGACCTTATTTTATGATTCTGTACAAATTGGTGCTATATCATTCACACATGTTATTTCCCCTTTTGTTTGACCTGTACCAAGTGTGACTCCGAACAATAGAAGAAGCATTCCCAAATCATTGGAATTTATGAATCATAAATTCTAGTGATTCTGAAACTTTGGTTGCTTGCTGCTGAAAGGTAAGCTTACCTTGTGAATCAGGAAATGAAACATCAGAATCTAAACAAAGAAAGTTGCAGCAACTCTGTCCATGTGGCACCACCACAATCTGTTGGACCATATTTTAGGATTTTGTACAAATTTGGGCTCTATCATTCACACATGTTATTTTCCTTTCTGTTTGACATGTACCAAGTGTGACTCTGAACAATAGAAGAAGCCCTCCCAAATCACTGGAATTTAAGATCCTATACACATTGCTGGATTCTATAAGACCCCTAAGCACAAAGGAGATTAAAAAAGACCAAGTGTACCCCTGATATTGCAAGTACATTGTTTACTATCGGTGTGACGCACACCTATCTTTGTCAGAGCCTTGTATACAGATTTATCTGTCATATCATATCTGTAGTGATCATTCATGAATCTACAGCTTTGGTCCTATCAACAGATAGAGGCAAAGCCAAATGTCTTACTAGTCCCAATTCTAATTTACGGCCAAATTAAACATGTCTGCAAGTAATGTTACCTCCTTCTTGCTCAAGATCTACTGTATGTACTGTGTTGGATTTAATAGATAGTACTAGTTACTGGTGTGGTATGAGCTTCACTTAGGCTAGAAGATGTTCCTTTGTAACAACGCAAGTTGCAACAACTATCTATATGTGTGCCTTAGCGAGATGTCATAAGTTCTTTATGATTCTATACAAACTGATCTCATCCTTAACACATTGTTCTTATCTCTCAGTTTGACTTAAGAAAAAACCGAATATATCCCCAATTTTCCATGTTGTAATTGCAGCATGACCTAGATCCTCAATGGAATCACAAATCATTGGCTAATTTATCCTCAATGGAATCACATATTTCTGGCTAATTTCACCATTCGTGGCCTTCATCACGACAAGCAGCAGACGGGGAGGGTTCATTGATTGATAATTACCGGTGTAGAAGACCTATTTGACGTGGCGCCCGGTTGGCATGTCCTCGTATTAGGTGACAAAGTTGGCCTTGCTCTAGATGTGGCAGCCGAACCCGCCGGTGGGGGCGTGGCCATGATAGGCGGCGCTAGGGGCGAGCTAGTTAGGCCTCAGGATGCCGACGCCGACCTTGATGGAGCATCTTGTGATGACGTGAATTAACATGTATCTAGATAACAACTAACATAAGAAACATGAAGTGCGCAATAGACTAAACTTCTTGGAAGCAGATACAAAAGAAAGTCTCTTGTTGTTGTTCTTGCACTATGTTGGGCTGTTTGGTTGGTGCCCTGAGCACCGTGCCTGTGAAAATTTATCAGTGATACATTTATGGATAAATGTGGTGAACTGGTGACTGATACATAAACTGATATTTGTGAGTAGTGTAACCTGCTCGTGGCTGTAGAGTGTTGTGCGACACTCTGAAACTCTGAAGGTTTGGACCTGGTTAAAATGCACCACATGCATCTATCTATCTATCTATTATATTATTAAAACGGTAGAAAATGAACTGTAAAGATTTAATACTCGAGAGTTATAATATTTGAACGGTAGAGATTCACCGTATATTTGTTTCTGTCAATGTGCTAGATTCAATCCGATATTGTAAAGCAAGCAATTACGTTTCGTGTGCTGTAGGGAAACCGCTTCTGCTTTGGATCGATCAACTGGTGAGTTTTTTGAGTAAATTATTTCTTCTTTTTTCAAGTAGAGTGATCAAGTATTCTTACGCAAGTTTTGATCAGGTGACGCTGGAAGTTATAAGCTGCATGATTTGGCTGACAAGTTGTTTGTGTCACTCCATGTTTGACATGGCTGATGGTGCCAAGTTCCTCCTATTGTTTCTCCTCCTGAACAGCTCAACATTGTGTTTTTGTACTGAACAAGATATCCAGTGCCTGAAGACTGTGCAACAGTCGGTGATTGATCCCAACAGTGTACTCAAATCCTCTTGGAACTTTGAAAATGAAACCGACGGATTCATATGCTGCTTTACTGCTGTGGAATGCTGGTTCGCTGATGAGAACAGGGTTCTCTCTCTGCGTCTCGGCAACCTCGGACTTCAAGGTGCATTTCCTCAAGGTCTTCAAGATTGTGCAAGCATGACCGGCATGGGCCTGTCGAATAACAGTTTTTCAGGACCAATCCCACCCGACTTCTCACCGCAGGTGCCGTATCTGACATCTTTGGATCTTTCATACAATAGCTTTTCGCGATCAATCCCACAGAATATCTCAAATATGACATATCTGAATCTCCTCAACCTCCAACATAACCAACTCAACGGTCAAATTCCACCGCAAGTCGATTTGCTTACTCGGTTATCGACGTTCAATGTTGCGAAGAACTGTTTATCCGGGCCTATTCCTCCTTCGCTCCTATTCCTCCTTCGCTACTAAGTTTTCCAGCTTCGAACTTTGATGGTAACCAAGGGCTTTGCGGTGCACCGTCGGATGATTGTCCCCGCTCCAGGAGGAGATGGAGACCGGTACGAATCAAGCTGCATAGGCTCAACGACGAGTCGAGCATCGGAGCGGCCGTCGGATTCGTTGTGGGGTTTGTGGTGGCCTTCTACTTCCCGCACTGCTTCGTCTGCTCCGAGAGGCTCCGTGCCTACGTCGTCCGCATATGATTCACTTGTTCTGAAACTTTGTTTGGCATAGCTTCCGGAGGCCAAATGAGCACTTCCGGCAGTATAATCTTAGTGTTGTTGGGTTGTATATGTGTGAGTAAGTCTGGCCCACTTGGCCCATGTAAACTAGTATATGTATTGTACAGACTAGAGAGGAATAGAGTTATCCAGAAATTTCCCAAATCCACCACACTTCATGGTATCAGAGCACAGGCGGGTGGCGATGCTGGGTTCTGTAGGTCGCCGGCGGTGAATCGGCAGCGTGGGGTGGAGCTTCGGGCACCCAGGGTGTCAGTGTAGCGGATCTCTCTGAGTATTGTCTTATTCCAAGTGGATCTCTCTGAGTACGCAGCCGATTGGATCGCCGGGAAGGAAGCTCTGGGATCCGCTGGCCGGTACTTGCTTGGCTGTTCCTTGGTCATCGCTCCCTGCCAACGGATTCCATACATATTGCTAACCGTCCTCCTTCAGCGGCGACATATTTCCACGTGCGGTGCGCTTGGCATCGGCCTACCGAAATGAAATCCAGGCGGTTTTTATCCTGGATTTACTCTGAATCTCAAGATGCCGGGTAAGTTTGTTCGTTGAATGGTCAGTCGGAGAATGTTCCCAGAGAAATACTAGTACAACGAAAGTGCCCTTCTCAACTCGAGCTCATATGAGCTCGAGTGAACAGTAAAATCAGAAAACAAATTCAAAAAATTCTGATTCTTTTTTGCGGCAACATTTGAACATTTGACAAATGTTTTCAATGCTGGCAAGTTTTCATCACGAAATAACATTCGTGGAGGTTGTGGCAAAAATAAAACAAAACCAACATTCTACAATAGCTTTTTTGGAGCATCACTCTTTTTGCCACGATTTACATGAATGTCATTTTACGATGAAATTTTGCAAGCATTTAAAACATTTGTCAAATGTTGCCACAAAAAAAACCAGAATTTTTTGATTTTTTCTTCTGATTTTACTGTTCACCCAGGCTCATACGGGCTCGAGCTCAGTTTATCCACTTCCTTTCTAATAAGTCTCTTTATTATATATATTTTACAGAGTGATAAATTTGAGTGGCCGGTTAAGGTCTCTACATTTCTTGCACGCACTATTGACGGGGAAACATCCGATGATACCATGTCACAAAATTCAAATTTATGTGCTACAGAAAATTCTGAAAGAATTCTCAATGTTGACAAGACAGATGTATACTGTGTGAGGGGCTGCTAGATAGTGTACTGAGGGAGAAGGAAAGGTCTTGCCTGCCGTGATTTGAGGCAAGACATGGGCAAAAATCAGGGACTCGAGAAGGCAATTAGAAAATTGGCTGAGCTCCTCACAGCCAAGGTAGGAGCTGCAACGCCTCCAAATAATGCAATTGTTCCTCACATTGAGCCAATTCAGAAAATTGACTTGATGCCAAATGAAATTAAGCTGGAAGGTGTCAAGAATTATTTGAGCTGGTCAAGAAGGGCACTACTCATCTTTAGGACTAAAGGGTTTGAGGGCTTTGTCAATGGTGAGGCAGAGGAGCCAGGAGACAAGAAAACTGCATAATGGAGGACATGGAGCAGTACCAACTCTTTGATAATGGCATGGTTGTTGAACTCCTTGTCTCCAAACATTGTTGCAACTGTTGAGACTATCTCAACTGCTACTGAGGTATGGAAAACTCTCTCAAAACTGTACCCAGGCGAAGGGAATGTGATGTTAATAGCTGAAACAGAGGAGAGAGTTGGTGAACTCAGACAAGGAGAAAATTCTGTGATGGAGTATGTTGCTGAACTGCAGCGTTTGTGGGTTGATTTAGATCACTATGATCCCCTGGATTTGCCACATGCAGATTGCATAGCAGCTGCTAGAAAATGGATTGAACGGAGGCGAGTGATGCAGTTTCTCAAAGGCTTGAGCTCTGCATTTGAGGCGAGATGTGCTACTTTGTTTCATCAACCTACTCTTCCTACCTTAGAGGATGCCATAACAGCAATGGCACAGGAGGATGCCCGATTAAAGTTGATGAAGAACAATACAATGACTCCATCTCATCCAGCCTTCATAGCAACTGACTATAAGAGCAGAGAGTGCTTCAACTGCGGAGAGAAGGGCCATTTGATTCGTTCTTGCACGGCTCCACGTAGGGACATGCGTGGAAGGGGGAGAGGATATAACCGAGGTGGATTAAGGGGAGGCCGAGGCCGGGGATACTCTGGTGGTCAAAGGGCAAATGTGGCAGTCCCAGAAGAAGGATCCTCACGCGCACCCCAATAAGAATCAAAGAAAAGAACTGAAAGCACATGTGATAAGGGTCATGAGGATTATAGTTACGGAAACTTTGCTCACTTTGCATATACAGATGAAGGTAATTGTGCTCATGCATCTATTCTCTCACAAAGATCACATACTGATTGGATATTAGATTCAGGGGCATCAAAGCATGTTGCCGGCACATCAATGGAATTTGAGTCATATATTCCATATCCACCCACACATAAGGAGACTATCCAAACTGCTGATGGCACCTCACAGCCAATTAAAGGCATTGGCACAATACAATGCACACCATTTATTAAACTTTCATCTGTTTTGCATGTTCCTGCCTTTCCAGTCAATCTTCTGCCAATGAGTGCTTTGGTTCACGATTTGGATTGTCGAGTAATAGTTGACCGCTATTTATGTCTAATTCAGGAGAGGCAAACGGGGAAGAGGCTTGGGACTGGAACCAGGCGTAATGGGCTATGGTACATGGATCAAGAGGTGCCAAATAGTACGGTGTCTGTGATGTTAGCAATAATGATGGGAGAAAAGGAAACAAGGGCAATGCTTCATCATTGTAGAATGGGACATATGTCTTTTGAGAAGATGAGTAAAGTCTTTCCCGATGTAATGTGTGGTGTGGATAAGAACAAGCTTGTGTGTGATGCATGTGAGTTTGCTAAACACACAAGGACATCTTATGTGAGTAAGGGTCTTAGGAGTATTTCCCCTTTTATGCTCATTCATTCAAATGTGTGGACATGTCTTGTTATCTCTCTGAGTGGAATGAAGTACTTTGTTACATTCGTTGATTGCTATACTCGTATGACATGAGTGTATCTTATGAAGCATAAGGATGAGGTTTTCAAATGCTTTCAGTACTTCTATGCTTATGTGAAAAATCAGTTCAATACACAGATACAGATGATCAAGACAGATAATGGGACCGAGTGTGTGAATAAGGAGTTTGGCACATTCCTATCAAGTCAAGGTATATTGCACCAAACATCTTGTCCGGGTACACCACCTCAAAATGGAGTAGCTGAG
Source organism: Triticum aestivum (assembly GCF_018294505.1). Lineage (NCBI taxonomy): Eukaryota > Viridiplantae > Streptophyta > Magnoliopsida > Poales > Poaceae > Triticum > Triticum aestivum. Next base: position 511,907,287 of record NC_057802.1, on the reverse strand, counting down.
AGGAAGAATCGCCATAGTTTGGAGGTTGCTCGGTCACTAATGTATACAATGAACGTGCCAAAATTCTTGTGGAGTGAGGCTGTAATGACAGCTACATTCCTCATCAACCGGATGCCGTCAAGGGTGATTGGAATGAAGTCGCCATGTGAGATGTTACTAGGTGAGGATAAATTCTTAGTTCCTCCTAAGGTCTTTGGATGCACCTGCTTTGTCCGGGATCATAGACCCTCAGTGGGAAAATTGGTTCCACGAGCAGTGAAGTGCATCTTCATAGGTTACCCACCGGGACAGAAGGGCTACAAGTGTTGGAGTCCCAGCGAGCGGAGAACATTTATGAGCATGGATGTGACATTCAGGGAGTCTAAGCCGTTTTATGGAGAGAAAACGGATCTCAGCTCGTTATTTGACTTCGACTCTCCTAGCATGAGTGGTGCTAGTCGAGAGGGGGGAGTGAACCACCAAGGACAAAGGAAGATGAACCACCGAGAGTTGTGGTTGGTTCAATTCCATGTCCCGCTAGGGAAGAGAGATGGAGAAAGCCAAATGAGGAAGATAGATGGAGAAAGCCAAATGAGGAAGAAAATCTAAGGGTGTATACCAGGAGGCAACCTATGACTGAAGAGAAATGGAGAAAGCCAAATGAGGAAGAAAATTTAAGGGTCTATACTAGGAGGTAACTACAAGATGAGCAGGAACAACAAGAATCTTCAATAGCAAGTGACACACATGTGCAGGGGGAGCAACAGGCTCCAACAAGTGTTGAAATTGTTGAATTGTCTGACGGTGAGACATGTGCCACTCCAACTCCATCTAATGCAGATGATTCGATGAACCTGCCTTGCCTGGAGGAAAGGAACCCGAGTTGGAGCTGGAAAACCTCAAGAGAGGTATGGTTTTGAGCATGACATAGCTAATTATGTATCATATACATCTCTGTCTCCGAGATACAAATCATTCATTGCATCATTGCAATCTGTGGTGACTCCAAGAGATTGGAAAATGGCAAAGCAGGATCCAAAGTGGTACGAGGCAATGTTGGAGGAAATGAGAGCACTTGAAAAGAATAAGACATGGGACATTGTACCTCTTCCAGCAGGAAAACGACCGGTTAGCTTCAAACGGGTGTATACTGTGAAGCAGACTCCTGAAGGAAGGGTAGAAAGATACAAGGCACTGTTAGTGGCTAGGGTCTATAGTCAGACATATGGGATTGATTATGATGAGACTTTCATACCTGTCGCAAAGATGGGCACAGTGAGAACCTTAATTTCTTGTGCCACTAACTTTGGTTGGGCTTTGCATCAGTTAGATGTAAAAAATGCATTCCTGCATGGTGATTTACATGAGGAAGTTTACATGGATATTCCACCTGGTTTCTCAAACCCCGAGACATCAGGAAAGGTATGCAAGTTAAGGAAGTCTTTGTATGGCCTCAAACAGTCTCCACGAGCATGGTTTGATAGATTCAGACGTGTTGTGTGCAATATGGGATATAAGCAATGCAACGGGGATCATACAGTATTCTACCGGCACACAAAGTGTGAGATTACAATCCTTGCGGTGAATGTGGATGATATCATAATCACTAGAGATGATGATGTGGAAATATCACGACTGAAGAAGAGCCTGAGCAAGGAGTTTGAGGTAAAGGATTTAGGCCAACTGAAGTACTTTCTTGGTATAGAAATTGCTAGATCCCCTAAAGGAATTGTTCTGTCACAACGGAAGTATGCTCTCAACTTGCTTAATGATACATGTATGCTTGGGTGTAGGCCTTCCTCAACACCTATTGACCAGAATCATAAGTTATGTGCTGAATCTGGCGAACCAGTGGATAAGGAGAAGTACCAGAGACTTGTTGGAAGGCTCATCTACCTATGTCATACACGACCCGATATCTCATATGCAGTGAGTGTAGTGAGCAGATACATGCATGATCCTAGGAGTGGACACTTAGAGGCTGTCTATCGGATCCTTCGATATTTGAAGGGTAATCCAGGAAGGGGACTATGGTTTAAGAAGAATGGGCATCTTAATATAGATGGGTATTGTGATGCAGACTGGGGAAGTTGTTTGGATGACAGAAGATCAACTTCTAGTTATTGTGTGTTTGTTGGGGGAAACTTGGTGTCATGGCGAAGTAAAAAGCAGCCAGTGGTGTCCAAATCAACAACTGAAGCTGAATATAGAGCTATGTCACAAGGTTTGAGTGAGATGTTATGGGTAAGAAATCTTCTCGCTGAGTTAAAATTAATAAGGAAGGATCCCCTAAGGTTATGGTGTGATAATAAATCAGCTTTCAGCATTGCTAATCATCCAGTTCAGCATGACAGAACCAAGCATGTCGAGATAGACCGCTTCTTCATCAAGGAGAAGTTAGATGATGGCATAATCAGGATAAGTTATGTGAGCTCTAGAGAACAAGTGGCTGATTGTTTAACTAAGGGTTTAGGTGTCAAGGAGTGTAATTTTGCGTGTGACAAGATGGGAATGATAGATATCTATCATCCATCTTGAGGGGAAGTGTTGGGTTGTATATGTGTGAGTAAGTCTGGCCCACTTGGCCCATGTAAACTAGTATATGTATTGTACAGACTAGAGAGGAATAGAGTTATCCAGAAATTTCCCAATTCCACCACACTTCAGTTCCTTGCAGCAACGATTGTCTAAATTCACATATGTATGCCTGGCAACTAGCAACCGCTGGTGCTTGTTAATGCATATTTCAAGTTCAACTCTTCAAGAAAGATGCGAGGCATCAACTGACCCTGATTATTTATGTACAAACAAGGCATCGACATTTCTAGAGGAACACAAACAAGGCAGCTCAGCCTATAAAACTCCCCATTTTCATGCTTTGCCCTTCTTGAATTTCCATGATTGTTCCTCAATATTTCGTGTTGTCCCAAATTTCATGTCTCCCTCCAAAAAAATTCTATATTTTCCTTTTCTTTATCTTTTAATAATTCATTTTGTAGGGATTCCAATTATTTTCTATGTTCCTCTAGAATATCTCAGATTTTGAGAATCGGCATGTAGTTGGACGATTAGGAGGTTACCCCCGACCCACCAGGAATAAAACCCCAAATTTGAAAACCTTTATGTCTCACTAAAACAGAAAATTGTTTCAGCGAGAGTCGACGTTCCCGTTGACAACGAGACGCACGTGCTCCGTGATTCTGATCTTTAGTGGGCGTTGCATGAGTGTGTGCGTCTACATTGTACTCCATGTTAAAAAAAACGCTTGCCCACATTTTTTTAATGTTTTCAGAAATCACCTTACACCATATGATCGAACTCCTAACATAGTTAAGTCCCTAAAGAGTACCATTTTCCTTGTTACGTAACCTGCTGACCATGACCGTCTTGCCGACTGCTGGCCGGCTGGCCGGCCGGCCGCGACCGCGTTTCGGTTGCCTTGGTGCAACGTGCCGTCTACAGGACTTCAGAAATTAACAGGAAAAATGTGATGTGCTCTATTGGAGGGATTCTTCGTTTTGAAAGCGCTGCGCCCGTTGAATAGTTGCAGGTGGTGGCTTCTGCTTTGGCATGCTGCAAGTTTTGGCCGAGCGCCGGGTGAGTTTTTCCGAAACACCTCATCTTGTCCATGAAATCAGCGAAGAAAATAAACATGTCATGTTGCCTTTTTGAAGCCTGCTTGGTAGTGTCTTCATGTCTTATTTTCTTATTTGATTGAATCGGAGTTTTTAAGCGTTCTTGCACATGTCTTGATCAGGTGAAGCTGGATTTGACAAGCTGCAAGTTTTGGCAGAGCAACTGTTTGCTTCATTCCCCGTTTGTGATGGCTGATGATACCAAGTTCCTCCTTTTGTTTCTCCTCTTGAGCAGCTCATCTTTATGTTTTGGTTCTGAGCTTGATATCCAGTGCCTGAGGTCTGTAAAACAATCAGTGATTGATTCCAACGGTGTACTCAATTCCTCTTGGGATTTTGAAAATTCTAGCAGATCTAGCTCCGATGGGTACATATGCCGATTTAATGGTGTGGACTGCTGGCATCCCGACGAGAACAGGGTTCTCTCTTTGCATCTCGGCAGCCTAGGACTTGAAGGCCCATTTCCTGAAGGTCTTAAAGATTGGCAAGCATGAGCGGTCTGGACCTGTCGAATAACAATTTTTCAGGACCGATTCCCTATGACATCGCACAGCAGATGCCATATCTGACATATCTGGATCTCTCGAACAATAGATTTTCAGGTGAAATCCCACAAAGTATCACAAATTTGGCATACCTGAATGTATTGAAACTTCAACATAACCAACTCAGCGGTCAAATTCCAGAGCGGTTCAGCATGCTCAGTCGGTTAACCACGTTCAATGTTGCAGATAACTTCTTGTCGAGGCCTATTCCTACTTTTGCACATGACTTCTCGCCTTTATACTTTGCTGGTAACCGGGACCTTTGTGGTGCACCATTGGACGAGTGCCTCCGGAGTCGAAGATGGAGGCTGATACCAATCAGGCTGCACAGGATCAACGACGAGTCCAGTATCGGAGTGGCTGTCGGGTTCGTCCTAGGGTTCGTGGTTGCCTTCTACTTCCACTTGTTCTGCTGTGAGAGGCTCCTTCCTTGCGTCTTCCGCATATGATCCACTTGTTCTGAAACTTTTCTCTGTCATCAACTACCAGGGCGAAATGAGAACTTTAAACTCTAGTTTCCACATGAACGATCTGCTAGCTTTTTCACCTGATATGTAACTTTGCAACTGTTGGTGCCTTGCTTATAATGCGTATTTCAACTCTTCAAGAATCATGATTTCAACCTGCGGCATAGCCAACCTCTAGAACGATTTACTAGCTGTCTGTGCAATTCGATAACTACATTCACTGTTGCGGACAACTTGTTAGCAAGGTATATTCCTAGTTTGCTACAGAAGTTTTCGGCTTCAAAATTTGTTGGTAACCAGGGGCTTTGCGATATATGGTTGGCTAAGTGCCACATGATCAACAACCACCAGTCCATCATCGGAGCGGCTGCCCGATTCGTCGTGGGGTTCGTGGTGGCCTTCTGCTTCCTGCACAACTTCGTGCGCTCTGAGAGGCTCCGTGACTACGTCGTTCGCATATGATTCGCTTGTTCTGAAACTGTGTTTGTCACAGCGTCCGGAGGCCAAATGAGCACTTCAACTCTTTTAGTATGTTCCCTGCAGCAACGATCATCTTTTTTTTTGAGATTTGCAGCAACGATCATCTTAGTTCACCTGATATGTAATGTATACCTGGCAACTTAAAAGTGCTGGTGCTTTGGTTTGCCTGTAATGCACACTTCAACTCTTCTAGAAAGATTCAAGGCCTTACAGGCCTAAAATTCTGCACTTGTGCGGTGTTCTTCTCCCCATTTCCTCGTGAAATTTAGGAGTAATGTAACCTGCTCGTGGCTGTAGATTTTGACCTGCCACCATCTTTTCTGTTTTGCGACACTCTAACACTCTCAAGGTTTGGACCTGGTTAAAAATTAAAATGCACCGCATGCATTGATTCATCTTTGCAAATGCAACACGAAATATGTCTATCTTACCATAATTTCACACGAAATGAGGTGGAAACTCCCCACAGAAAAGAAAGAAAGAAATGAGGTGGAAGTACTTCTGAATTACTTACTTCAACTTTAACATAACCTGAATTCATGCATGAAACATGCTCTGCTCTAAATTCTGAATTAACACAGCCTGAACCAAGTAGCACGACATCCGCGGACCGCGGTGAAAAGGTAAATCCGGAACTGCGGGGCCTTCTTGTGCTGGACATACAAGCTGATCACGCCGGCGGCACGGGCACGGACACGGCGTCCATGAACTCGTGATTAGCGCTTTCGGCGCCAAGCACACCTCCAGCGACATGCTCCCTTCCCGCTCTAGCCCCTCGAACACCGTCACATTCCCGTTCATTTTGTCCCGGAGCCGCTCCGCACGCCCACCGGCTTCCCCCACCCAAAGTTGTCCCCGAACACGTTGAACCGCGGCGAGCTCGAGATCGACAGTGCCCCGCCACCAGATGAAAACGACGAGTTCCGGTGGGAAAAAATCGTGGGCTCCCGGGGAAGGGCGATGATGGCAGCGCACCTTTGGCTCGTTCTACTGCTTGTAGTCGTCGCTAGGTGGTCTACGGACCTAGATGTATTTTTTACTTCTAATGTTCATATTGTTTGATGTGTATAAGTCCTTTTAGTGCATCCCCATTGTATAAGGGGTCTTTCAGGGGTCTTTCTGCACTTTACCACACATGTATATGTTCTGGCCTTTGGCCCTCAGTAAAGTAAGTTGCTGTTTATCCAACATGGTATCAGATGTTAGGTTCCCCTCTCTCCCGCACGCTGCAACTCCGTGCTAGCTCCTCCCCTGATCCTCCCACTGCCACATCCGGCTCTTCTCGCCGCAGATCCGGCCGCCCCAGCTGTCCTCGCAGCGGATCCGGCTGCCCCGGTCCTCCTCGCTGCGACTCCGGCCGCCCCGGTCCGCTCCGCTGCCTGGTCCCGTCGTCTACTCCGCCTGCCCGCCGCCCTGTCCCGCGCGTGTGCTGCTGCTGGGCTGCTGATCCGCCCAGCCCCGTGCGTGTGCTGCTGCTGGCCTGCTGCTGAGCTGCTGCTCCGCTCGGCCCCCGAGCGTGTGCTGCTGGTGAGGCTGCTGCTTCGCTCGGCTGCCCCCTCCTGCGCCGCCCGCTCTCATTCGGCCGACAGAGCGGGCCCCTGCTAGCCAGCCGCTGGCCCTCGCCTCGGGTGTATGCGCGAGTGCGTGAGCTCTCGCTCGATCCCGTTCGATCCAGATTGGGTCTTCTGCCTTCGTTGACTTAAAAAAAGGGATATATCAGTATGTCATCTTCGGGCTATGTCGCGGTTCCTCGGTGCTCGGTGATCTTTGATGGCACCAACTATTCTGAGTTTGTGGGCTTCATGCGCATCCATACGCGTGGACTCCTTCTGTGGGGTGTTCTCTCTGGCGAGGTCTCCTGTCCATCATGCCCGGTTGCTCCAGTGGCCCCAATCCCACCAGTGCCGCCGGTCCTTGCTGCTGATGCTTCTCAGGCTGACCGGGATGCTGCCAAGGCTCTGGATGATCCTGCGGTTGATGCTTATGATCAGCAGGTATCCGCTTATTCCGATGCTCTCTCTGTGTACCGGGATGATCTGTCTGCTTACACTCAGTGGTGCAATGATGATGCTCGAGCTGCTGCTGTTCTCACTGCGAGTGTCCTCCCTCAGTTTGCCTCAGAGTTAATGGGCCTTGGCACCATTGCAGCGATGTGGTCTTACCTCTGTCAGCACTATCAGCCCTCTGGTGATGCTCTCTACCTATCAGTGGTGCGCGAGGAGCATGCACTCCAGCAAGGTGATTCTTCTGTTGATGAGTTCTATTCACAGTGCTCTGCTATCTGGCGCCAGCTTGACTCTCTTCGGACAGTTGTTTGTGGAACCTGTCGTTGCTGTCAGACTACTCGTTCAGATCTCGAGTTTCAGAGGGTCCATGAGTTCTTATCTCGTCTCCGGTCTGAGTTTGAGCCTCGACGTGCTCACCTGCTTGCTCGTGGTCGTGTTCCTATCTCCGAGATACTTGCTGAGCTTCGTGCTGAGGAGACACGTCTTCGCTCTGCTGGGTTGCTTCTGGTTCCGTCAGTATTGGCCGCCCGGGCTCCTGTGTCGTCTGCTCGCCTCACTGCTCCGCCGCTCCTGCCGACTCCTCCAAGGGGGTGAGCCGTCCTCCTTATGCTGAGAAGGGCACGTCGCGCCGTGACACCATCTGTGGTTATTGCTCCCGGTCAGGTCACCCAGAGTCTGATTGTCGCCAGAAGAAGCGAGACCAGAGGCGCTCCTCCTCCTCCAGTGGGACTCCTGTGTCTTCCTCGACCCCGTCACTCACTGACCAGGATATTGTTCGCCTCAAGCGTCTCCTTGCTTCCTCAGGCTCCTCGTCGACTGCTTCCGCTGCTACTGTGACTGCATCCCCTTCCTCACCACCACCGGCATCTACACAGTCAGGTACATCTTCATGGGTTCTGGATTCTGGAGCCTCCTTTCATATGTCTTCTGATTCTTCCGCGTTGTCTTCTCTACGACCTCTTGATTCACCTGTTAATGTTCTTACTGCCGACGGCACATCTCTCCCTATTGCTAGTCGTGGTATTCTTTCCACTCCATCTTTTTCCGTTCCGAGTGTTTCACATGTTCCTCGCCTTACCATGAATCTTTTTTCCGCAGCCCAACTCACTGATTCTGGTTGTCGTGTCATTCTTGATACCGACTCTTGTTCCATTCAGGATCGTCGCACCAAGGCTTTGGTTGGTGCTAGCCCCCGGCGCCGTGAGTCAGAGGGCCTTTGGGAGGTTGACTGGCTTTGTGTTCCTTCCGCTGCCATCACTTCTGCCAGCTCTCATGCTCTTGCTGCCTCTTCGTCTGCGTCCTTCCAGCAGTGGCATCATCGCCTTGGTCACATCTGTGGCTCTTGCTTGTCTTCTTTAGTTCGTCAGGGCCTCTTAGGGTCTGTATCTGGAGATGTCTCCTTACATTGTAATGGTTGCAGACTTGGCAAACAGACTCAGTTACCTTATCCTACTAGTGAGTCTGTATCTCAGCGTCCTTTTGACTTACTTCATTCTGATGTCTGGGGTCCTGCTCCCTTTGATTCGAAAGGTGGTCATCACTATTATATCTTGTTTATTGATGATTTCTCTCGCTACACTTGGCTATACTTCATGAAATCTCGTAGCGAGGTTCTCTCTATATACAAACGTTTTGCTGCCATGGTTCACACCTAGTTTTCCACGCCCATTCGTACTTTTTGTGCTGACTCCGCTGGTGAGTTTATCTCCCAGCTGTTGCGTGGTTTTCTTGCAGAACAGGGTACTCTTGCCCAGTTCTCGTGTCTTGGTGCTCATGCTCAGGATGGCGTTGCGGAACGTAAGCATCGTCATCTACTTGAGACGGCTCGTGCGTTGATGATTTCCGCTTCCCTTCCGCCTCACTTTTGGGCTGAGGCTGTTTTTGCATCCACTTATCTCATCAACATTCAGCCATCGACTGCTCTGCAGGGTGGTATTCCTATGGAGTGTCTCACTGGTCGCTCTCCTGACTACTCAGCTCTCCGTATGTTTGGATGTGTGTGCTATGTTCTTCTTGCCCCCCGAGAACGCACCAAACTGACTGCTCAGTCAGTTGAGTGTGTTTTCCTTGGCTACAATGATGAGCACAAGGGCTATCGATGTTGGGATCCCGTGGGTCGTCGCTTGCGCATCTCGCGTGATGTGACTTTTGACGAGTCTCGTTCTTACTACCCACGTCCTTCTTCCTCGAGTTTCTCTGTGGACGACCTTTCTTTCCTTCTCCTTCCCGATACACCCTGCTATGTGCCTCCTGTGTCACCTCCTCCTCCGGCACCTCTCCTTCCTTCGCATTCACCACCAACCCCATCTTCTCCATCCTCCTCCACCACCTCTCCACCATCATCTCCAGTCAGTCACCCTCTCTCACTGTTCCCTCTCCACTATACTCGTCGCCCTCGTGCTGAGGATGTCTCCCCTGACGCGCCTTCCACCTCTGGTGCACCTCCCCTCACGCCTCCCCCGGTTGACAACCTCCGTGCTCGGCCTCGCCCCCCGCCTGATCGCTACTCCCCCGATCGCTATGGTCTCTCTGTTATTGCTGAGCCCACTTCCTATCGGACTGCCATGACTCAGCCTAAATGGCAGCTTGCGATGGTCGAAGAGCTTGTTGCCCTTGAGCGCTCTGGCACATGGGATCTGGTTCCCCTCCCTTCCGGTGTTCGTCCCATCACCTGCAAGTGGGTCTACAAGATTAAAACTCGCTCCGATGGTTCTTTTGAGCGCTACAAAGCTCGTCTTGTGGCCCGTGGTTTCCAGCAGGAGCAGGGACGCGATTATGATGAGACATTCGCTCCTGTGGCCCACATGACCACTGTCCGTACTCTCCTTGCTGTGGCTTCTGTTCGTCAGTGTTCTATCTCTCAACTTGATGTCCAGAACGCCTTTCTCAATGGCGAGTTGAGTGAGGAGGTTTATATGCAGCCACCACCGGGGTACTATGCTCCTGACGGTATGGTCTGTCGACTTCGCCGCTCCCTCTACGGTCTTAAACAGGCCCCTCGCGCCTGGTTTGAGCGCTTCGCCTCTGTGGTGACTGCCGCTGGTTTCTTGCCCAGTGATCATGATCCCGCGTTGTTTGTTCACACGTCTCCTCGTGGTCGGACCCTTCTCCTTCTGTATGTTGATGACATGATCATCACCGGTGACGACTCTGACTACATTGCCTTTGTTAAGGCTCGCCTTCACGACCAGTTCCTCATGACTGATCTTGGTCCTCTTCGCTATTTTCTTGGGATTGAGATCTCCTCGACCTCTGATGGCTTCTACATCTCCCAAGAAAAATATATTCAGGATCTTCTTGCTCGAGCTGCTCTCGGTGATGACCGCACTGTTGCGACTCCTATGGAGCTCAACGTTCAGCTTCGTGCCTCTGATGGTGACCCTCTTCCTAATCCCACTCGCTATCGTCACCTCGTTGGCAGCCTTGTCTATCTTGCTGTTACGCGTCCTGACATCTCCTATCCTGTTCACATCCTGAGTCAGTTTGTTTCAGCCCCCACCTCTGTCCACTATAGTCATCTCCTCCGTGTTCTACGATACCTTCGGGGCACGATCTCTCAGCGCCTTTTCTTTCCCGCTCCAGCTCACTTGAGCTCCAGGCCAACTCTGATGCTACCTGGGCTAGTGATCCCTCTGATCGACGCTCGCTGTCTGCTTACTATGTCTTTCTTGGTGGCTCTCTTATTGCCTGGAAGACAAAGAAACAGACTGCAGTTTCTCGCTCGAGTACAGAGGCTGAGTTGCGAGCCATGGCTATGCTGACGGCTGAGGTGATCTGGTTACGGTGGTTACTTGAGGATTTTGGTGTGTCTGCTACCACCTCGACTCCCTTACTGTCTGACAGTACCGGTGCTATCAGTATTGCCCGTGACCCGGTGAAGCATGAGCTCACCAAGCACATTGGAGTGGATGCCCGCTTTGTGCGTGCTGCTGTGCAGGATCAGACTCTCGCTCTTACACTATGTGCCCTCTGAGTTACAGTTGGCGGACTTCTTCATGAAGGCACAAACTCGAGCGCAGCATAGTTTTCTTCTCTCCAAACTCAGTGTTGTTGATCCACCATGAGTTTGAGGGGGGTGTTAGATGTGTATAAGTCCTTTTAGTGCATCCCCATTGTATAAGGGGTCTTTCAGGGGTCTTTCTGCACTTTACCACACATGTATATGTTCTGGCCTTTGGCCCTCAGTAAAGTAAGTTGCTGTTTATCCAACACATTGTACTATCTTGACAGTTGATGAATAGATTGGAAGTTTTCTTGAAAAAAAGATTGTCAACGGCCAGGCAGCGGCCATGGACCGCGAGCCACACGAACAACTTAGCCGAGACGCGCAACCATAATATTTTGGAGTAAAAGAAACTGTCAATTCACCCTGTGAGACCGTGAGATCAGAGTTCTAGCAAGAGGGCTCAAAATTCTGTTCTGCCAGGCAACGATGTAAACCCCCAACACACGTTCCTCCGTGACAACTGATTATACTAAGACTGGAGACTCGCGATGACGCCGGGTCGGTCTTCCTGACATGTGCCTGCCGGAGCCGTCATATCGGGCTAGAGCAACCATGATTCAGACTAGAACTCGTCGGGTGCTTTACAAACTTCTGTGCAAGACACACCCCAGAGTAGCATCACATCAATTCTAAAGTTTTTGCCCAATGTCAAGTGAAAAAGTGTTTATAAGCACCAAGGCATGCTTTATCATAATTTAATCCAAATGCCTACTAGTTAGGAGTGGGAGAAGCACTACCTTTACTTTTGACGAAGTTTTACCTGCCTATCACATACTTCTTCATAAATACTACTCCTAGATGATTTGATGGCATCAGTTCCACAAGTTTATACACCCATTTCTTCTCTCAGTGGGAATTGATGGCTGGCGAGTCTTTCTTCCTTACATACTTGTGGCAAATACTTCCAAGTCAATAAGACTTCAGGATTTGGCAGAAGAGGAGTCTATGCTCCAGTGGAGGAATTCCCTGTTTTTAAAGGGCTGCACCCGGCACCCGCTCATTGCACAGATGGTGGGTTTAGATTTGGCTTGATCAACCGGTGAGTTTTCTCAAGCACCTCATATTCTCTAGAAAGTATCATAGTATGAAATTAACAAGAACAAGGGTTTTCTGTCTTGGTCGCAAAAAGTAAGGGTTTTCTGACTTGTTATTTGCACTTCTGGAGGCTGTTCTGTGGTGTCTTCATGTCTGAGAAAATTCTCTCTTCTTTTGGTCAGGTGACGCTGGAATAGACAAGACGCAGCTTCCAACCGAGCAGCTGTTTGTTTCACTCCACGCTTACGATGGCTGATGATACCAAGTTCCTCCTTTTGTTTCTCCTCTTGAATAGCTCAACATTATGTTTTAGTACAAAACAAGATATCCAGTGCCTGAAGTCTGTGCAACAATCAGTGACTGATCCCAACGGTGTACTCAAATCCTCTTGGAACTTTGAAAATAACACCGTTGCTTTCATATGCCGGTTTACTGGTGTGGAATGCTGGCACCCTGACGAGGACAGAGTTCTCTCTCTACGACTCGGGAACCTAGGACTTGAAGGCCCATTTCCTCGTGGTCTTCAATATTGTACGAGCATGATGAACCTGGACCTGTCAAATAACAATTTCGAAGGACCAATCCCTGCCAACATTTCACGGGAGGTGCCGTATCTGACATCTCTGGATCTTTCGTGCAATAGCTTTTCGGGTTCAATCCCACAGAATATCTCAAATATGATATATCTGAATGTCCTCTCCCTCCAGCATAACCAATTCAGAGGTGAAATTCCACGGCAATTCAATCTTCTTACTCGGCTATCTGAATTCAATGTCGCAGAGAACTCGTTATCAGGGACTATTCCTTCTTTGCTAGTAGTAAGGTTTTCGGCTTCGAACTTTGCTGGTAACCAAGGGCTTTGTGGTTCACCGTTGGATGATTGTCCCCCCTCAAAGAGGAGATGGAGACCGGTAAGAATCAGGCTGCACAGGCTCAACGACCAGTCGAGCATCGGAGCAGCCGTCGGATTCGTCGTGGGGTTCGTGGTGGCCTTCTACTTCCCGCACTGCTTCGTCTGCTCCGAGAGGCTCCGAGCCTACGTCATCCGCATATGATTCACTTGTTACTCTGAACCTTTGTCTGGCATAGCTTCCGGAGGCCAAATGAGCACTGCCGGCAGTAAATCTTTTTTAGCTTTGTTCCCTGCAGTAATGATTATCTTAATTAGCAACTACCGGTGCTTGTTAATGCATATTTCAACTCTTCTAGAAATATGCGAGGCATCAACTGGCCGTGATTATTTATGTACCCTGTCCACATTTCTGATGGAACGCATACAAGGCAGGTCTGGCTAGCCTATGAAAATCTGCACTTCTGCAGTGTTTTTCTCCCCATTTCCATGCATACCGATCGTCTTTGTAATGGCAGAGAGTACGGATCCAGTTCCTCCTGACTCCTGAAAGGCTTTTCTCACGAAGAGGACACCTTTGCGTGTTCCGGTGAAAATTCTACGGAGACCGGATGCTCCTGATGCCGGGTTGGTCTCTCTGCCGTGTGCCATCAACAGAGCAGATTGGTTTCTGTGGAAGCTCCCTTCTTTCAGTTTCGTTTTATGTTATTGTGGAGAGCCTGATGCATGGATGGGGTTCGTGATGGGCTGATCCATTGTCAGCCAAGGATGCCAAGGATGTGCAGAATGTCTCGCAAAAAAAGGATGTGCAGAATGAGCTAGAAGGAGAATGCACCTGCTGCCTTTGTTGCTGTTCATCATTGGGTGGCAACAGTGTCGGAAAACAACTCATATGCGTGTCCAAAAGGATGAGCTTGTGTACATTCTGGTGTGTACTGAAAATGTCTCCTGGATTCAAACAAGAAAACTTTTGTGCCTGGGCTTGAGGGAACTGATGAGGATTTATGTGATCTTGTTCATGCTTTACTAAGCCCGGTATCAATGGGAAATGGTAATGTACAGTTCTTTTTGTAAATTTGGTCCCTCCAGTATTGATTAAGCTTTGTTTTAGTCCCCAGTTTATGAAACAAATAAGTTTGAACCATAACTTGTGATAGTAGATTTACTCCAAAACTTACAAAGAGTGGTATGGCTGATGATGTGGTAGTGGTTCTGCACTCGTGAACGCATGACACGTTAATCATTTAAAAATGAACAAATATTTGGGAACGGAGGGAGTATGTCTCATTAAGATGGAATATTGTTTTAGCGGGAGTCGATGTTCCCATCAACAAGATGCATGTGGTGACTTTTCGTCAATGAAGCTCCATGATTCTGGTCTTCAGTAGGCGCTGCATGAGTGTGTGCTCCGTGTGTATGCGTTATGTTGTACTTTATGTTTCTTAAAAAAAATGCTCCCACTCATTTTCTATAATGTTTTTTAGAAATCACCTTACACCATATGATCGAACTCCTAACATAGTTAACTCCCTAAACCTGACTTTCTAAGACAATACAACACTAATTTACCGAAAAAGGGTTTCCCCCCGCTTTGTATTCCAAAGCAACCAACACCGATACAGGATCACTAAGGCGAACGGCACAACAAGCCCAAAAGAAAAAGAAGAAGCAAATGCCAACAACGGCAGCTCGACAGAGCGCAGATGACCCGCTACCGCTACGCCCACCAGACACAAACTACTACAACCCGAGGCTCCGGACCACCGCGTACAAAACAGCACCTCCAAGAAGGAAAGCGATGCCGACGACGCTGCTGCCCGGGCATGTCCTAGGGTTTCCCCGGCACGCGGAGGGAGGTGGGGGATGGATATCACCGGCACCCTCCAGGAAGGAATGGTGGCACCCGCAAGTGTCACCACATCGGGGCCGAAGACCGGCAAGGATTTCTCCCGTACTCCAATCCCCACCGCCCCACGGACCGGAGCCGACCAGCCAGACCGCCGCCCACCACCATGTGCCATCGCGGTTGCGCCATCACCCACGCCGCCTCACTGCGAATACCAACACGAGGCCAAGAGGACCGGGGAGAAGCGCCCCGCGGAGGGAGAAGCAGCACCGAAGCCGAACGGGAGGGAACCACCTCCACCGCCGTCGTGCGGGAGGCCAGGACCTCCGGCACCATCGCGGTAGCCGTCCGGACGCGGCAGTAGGGCATGCCAGGCCACCCCTGGCCCGGCTAGGCTCGAAACGGGCCCGCTAAGCCCCGCCGCCACACTGCAGCAAGCCGGCGATGGCGCCGCCAGCACCCTGCCGCTCATCGTTTCTCCCCCGCCTCCCGGAAGCCACGAAGCAGACCCGCCCCGCCGCCGGCCCGAAGGGCCTAGATCTGGGCCGAGCGGGCGCCGCCAGGCCGCGCCGCCGCGTCACCCCGCCGCCAACGG
>NC_057802.1:511883954-511891431 GCF_018294505.1 Triticum aestivum | reverse complement strand
AAGCCAGGGGGCCGCCGCCGCCAGCGTCGCCCGGGCCAGGCCCGCAGCGGGCGCCGGCGACGGCGGCAGAGAGGAAGGGGGAGGGAGAGGCGCGCGGGGGAGAGGGCTGGGCGCGGCCGGCCGCCCGCGGGGGCGGCGCAGTCGCGGGAGAGGAGAGGAGGGAAGGGCTTTTTTGTGCTCCCTGAGTTTCTCTTTGACAAGGCCTACAACACTAATTTCATTGGTACGTAAACCTGCTGACCTTGACCTGCCTGCCGGCCGGCCGGCCGCGACTGCATTTCCGTTGCCTTGGTACAATGTGCTGGCGTCTACAAGACTTCAGAAACTAACAGGAAAATTGCTATATGCTCTATTAGAGCGATTCTCTGTTTTAAAGCGTTGGGCCGTTCAATCATTGCAGGCGGTGGCTTCTGCTTTGGCTGCATCAACTGGTGAGTTTTCAGGAGCACCTCATCTTGTCCAAGAACTATTGTACATGAAATCAACAAAGCAAGTAAACATGTCTTATTATTTGCCTTTCTGAAGGCTGCTTTTTGTAGTGTCTCCATGTCTTGGTATTTCAATCCGATTTTATAAGTGCTCTTTCACATGTTTTGGTCAGGTGGCGTCGGAATTTACAAGCCGCAGGTTTGGGCCGAGCATAGCTGCTGTTTGTTTCACTCCATGTTTGCGATGGCTGATGATACCAAGTTCCTCCTTTTGGCTTTACTCTTGAGCTGCTCATCGTTGTGTTTTGGTTCTGAAGCTGATATCCAGTGCCTGAAATCTGTACAACAATCAGTGATTGATCCCAACGGCGTACTCAAATCCTCGTGGTACTTTGAAAATCCCTATCCCAATGATGCTTACATATGCCGCTTTACTGGTGTGGAATGTTGGTACCATGACGAGAACAGGGTTCTCAGTTTACGTCTTGGCAACCTAGGACTTGAAGGCCCATTTCCTCAAGGTCTAGAGAATTGTTCAAGCGTGACCGGCCTGGACCTGTCAAACAACAATTTTTCAGGACCAATCCCTCAGGACATTTCACGGCAGGTGCCGTACCTGACATCTCTGGACCTTTCGTACAATAGTTTTACGGGTTCAATCCCACAGAATATCTCAAATATGACATATCTGAATATCCTCAACCTTCAGCATAACCAATTCAGCGGTCAAATTCCACCGCAATTCAATTTGCTTACTCGGTTAACCGCATTCAATGTTGCGGAGAACTTGTTATCAGGGCCTATTCCTTCTTTGCTACAAAACTTTTCGGCTTCGAACTTTGCTGGTAACCAAGGGCTTTGTGGTTCACCCTTGGATGAGTGCTCCACCCCTCAGAGGAGATGGAGACCGGTACGAATCAGGCTGCACAGGCTCAACGACCAGTCGAGCATCGGAGCGGCCGTCGGATTTGTCGTGGGATTCGTGGTGGCCTTCTACTTCCCGCAATGCTTCGTCTGCTCCGAGAGGTTTCGTGCCAACGTCGTCCGCATATGATTCACTTGTTATTCTCAAACTTTGTCTGGCATAGCTTGCGGAGGCCAAATGAGCACTTCCGACAGTAGTCTTTCCTAGCTTGTTCCCTGCAGTAACGATTATCTTAATTCACATGATATGTATGCCTGGCAACTAGCAACTGCCGGTGCTTGTTAACGCACACTATTTCAACTCTTCTAGAAAGATGTGAGGCATCAACTGACCGTGCTTATTTGTACCCTGTCCACATTTCTAAAGGAACAAAAACAAGGCAGCTCCGGCTAGCCTATGAAACTCTGCACTTCTGCAGTGTTTTTCTCCCCATTTCCAGTTCCTCCTGAAAGGCTTTGCTCATGAAGAGGACACCTTCGCGTGTTCCGGGTGAAATTCTAGGGAGACCCAAGGTTGTGTGCCATCAACAGAGCAGAATGGTTTCTGTGGAAGCTCCCTTCTTTCAGTTTCGTTTTCTGTTATTGTGGAGAGCCTGATGCATGGATGGGGTTCGTGATGGGCTGATGGCCATGATCCATGCATCTACTCCCTCCGTCCGGAAAAGCTTGTCCCACGCTTGTTCTTCAAATGAATGTATCTAGCATTAACTTGGTGCTAGATGCATCCATTTGAGGGACAAGCTTTTTCGGACGGAGGTCGACGGCTTGTCACCCAGGGATGCCAAGGATGTGCAGAATGTCTCGCAAAAAAAAAAAAAACAGGATGTGCAAAATGAACTAGCAGGAGAATGCACCTGCTGCGTGCTGCTTGTGTTGGTCTGTTCATCATTGGGTGGTAACACTGTCGGAAAACAACTCATATGCGTGTCCAAAAGGATGAGCTTGTGTACATTCTGGTGTGTATTGAAAATGTCTCCTTGATTCAAACAAAACTTTTGTGCCTGGCCGCCTGGGCTTGAGGGAACTGATGAGGATTTATGTGATCTTGTTCATGCTTTACTAAGCCCGGTATCAATGGGAAGTGGTAATGTACAGTTTTTTTGGGTCAATTTGGTCCCTCCACTATTGATTAAGCTTTGTCAATTTGGTCTCCAGTTTTCAAAACAAATAAATTTGAACCATAACTTGTGATAGCAGATTTACTCCCAAACTTACAAAGAGTGGTATGGCTGATCATGTGGCAGTGGTTACACACTCGTGACACTTTAATCAATTTAAATGAACAAATAATGGAATTAAAAACAGTTATAGAAAAGTTAGGGTGGAGTAAGGGAAAACATGAAGAAAACGTCATAAATGTCCTAGAAAAGTTACAATAACATCTCAGAACTTGGAATATGAACGAATAAATTAGGAGGTCTACTAGAACTTACAAAATTTAGAATCATTCTCATAAAAGGATAGTAAAAAACTCATAAAAATCATGATCATTCACGCAAATCACCGTATTCATGAATTTCCATGATTGTTCCTCAATATTTCGTGAGTTGTCTCAAATTTCATGTCTTCCTCCAAAATATTTCTATATTTTCGTTTTCTTTATCTTGTAATAAATTCCTTTCGTAGGAATTCCAATTATTTTCTATGTTCTTCTAGCATATCTCTGCTTTCGAGAATCAACGTGTGGTTGGATGATTAAGAGGCTACCCCCAGTCCATCAGGAATAAAATCTCAGATTTGAAAACATGTATGTCCCATTAAGGCCCTGATTGGATTGTCATGTTGCCTTTGAATACATCTGTAAAAAATACAGGTCTCGGCTCATCGTCTAGTTTCCAGCAGAAAATTGCTGAGCGGCCGGTAAGATACAAGTGTAAAATAAACACCCCCGTAATTAGTTACATCGAATCCAAGTGCGGCCTAAGACGGAATATTATTTCAGCAGGAGTCGACGTTTTCCGTCGACAACGGGACACATCCGGTGACTTTTCATCAATCTTGAAGCTCCGTCATTCTGGTCTTGAGTAGGCGCTCCATGAGTGTCCTCCATGTTTCTAAAATGCAGTCCCCCCATTTTTTAGAATGTTTTCTGGACATCACCTTACACCATATGATTGAACTCCTAACATAGTTAACTCCCTAAACCTAAACTTTCTCTAAGCCAACACAGCACTAATTTCCTTGTTACGTTACCTGCCGGCCGGCCGGCCGGCCGACTGAATCTCGGTTGCCTTGGTGCAATGTGCTAGCGTCAACAAGACTTTAGAATTAAACAGGAAAATTATTATGTCCTCTAATGGAGGGATTCTCCGTTTTAAAAGCGTTGCTCCCGTTCAATCTTTGCAGGCGGTGGTCTCTGCTTTGGCTGCATCAACTGGTGAGTTTTGGGAAATACATCATCTTGTCCAAGAACTATTTGTACATGAAATCAACAAAGCAAGTAAACATGTATTTTTATTTGCCTTTCTGAAGGCTGCTTTGTAGTGTCTCCATGTCTTGGTCTGGTTTATTTGAATCCGAGTTTATAAGTGTTCTTACACATGTTTTGGTCAGGTGGCGCTGGCGTTGGAATTGAGAAGTTGCGAGTTTTGGCCCGGCAGAGTGATGGCCGAGGATACCAAGTTCCTCCTTTTGTTTCTCCTCTTGAGCAGCTCATCGTTATGTTTTGGTTCTGAACAAGATATCCAGTGCCTGACGTCTGTGCAACAATCAGTGATTGATCCCAACGGTGTACTAAAATCCTCTTGGAACTTTGATAATGACATTGTTGGTTTCATATGCCGCTTTACTGGTGTGGAATGCTGGCACCCTGACGAGGACAGAGTTCTCTCTCTGCGTCTCGGCAACCTAGGACTTGAAGGCCCATTTCCTCATGGTCTTCAAAATTACACAAGCATGAGTGGCTTGGACCTGTCGAATAACAATTTTTCAGGACCGATTCCCTCCGGCATCGGACAGCAGATACCGTTTGTGACATCTCTGGATCTTTCATACAATAACTTTTCAGGTGAAATCTCAGAGAGTATGGCAAATTTGGCATACCTGAACACGTTCAACCTTCAGCATAACCAACTCAGAGGTCAAATTCCAGAGCGTTTCAGTGTGCTTGGTCGGTTAACCTCGTTCAATGTTGCAGACAATTTGCTCTCAGGGCCTATCCCCACTTTTGCGCAGGACTTCTCGTCTTTATACTTTGCCGGGAACCGGGACCTTTGCGGTGCACCATTAGACGAGTGCCCCGGAGTCGAAGATGGAGGCTGAAACCAATCAGGCTGCGCAGGATCAATGACCAGTCCAGTATCGAAGCGGCTGTCGGGTTCGTCCTAGGGTTCGTGGTGGCCTTCTACTTCCACTTGTTCTGCTCTGAGAGGCTCCTTCCATGTGTCTTCCGCATATGATCCACCTATTCTGAAACTTTTGTCTGTCACCAACTACCATGACCAAATGAGCACTTTGAACTACCCCTCTGTAAAAGAAACATAAGAGCGTTTAGATTCCTATAAAGTACTCCCTCCGTCCGAGGATAGTTGTCCCCATGGCTTTTTTGCATAGTCCTTAGCGTTTCCCCGACCAAACCCGAGGTCCACCTTCTTCCTCGCTCTCTTCCTCGTTCTCTCCCGACCGAACGCCGCCCCATGCCGCTCCTCTCCACCACCACCCCTCCCATCCCACGCCGCCTGCTCCCCCTCCCGCCGCACGCCACCTCCTCTTCGCCCCTCCCGCCCCACGCCGCCGCCGCCTTGCATCCCCCATGCCGGGCTGCCGCCTCCTCGTTCCCCACCATGAAGCTTGGATTTTTTTAGTCGATCTGCTGTCCGACGGCGCGGCGGCCAACTAGGCGTTTATCCCCGAGGGCGGCGAGCCGGAGCTGGTATGCAGGCGCAATGGATGCCGCCTCCAGGGTGGAGGAGCCATGGATGCTCAAGGTATCCTGGGTGCCGCCTACAGGGTGGAGGAGCTCACTAAGGAGTTCGCAGGAGAAAAGGTCTCCTTTTCCCCCCTTCTCCTCCCTTCGTTCTCTTGGAATTTCTTCTTCATCTTCTTGATAGTGCAGTGCAATGCTGATGCGCTCTGAATTTTATCAAATTTGTGTATGTGTGGACTAGTCTTATTCTGTGGCTTGAGGAATAAAACAAGGAAGATTGACAATCTTCAATCTAACACAACATATTTCTGTACTGAACCGACGTTGGAGCAGCAGCACAAGTTCGATTTGCAATGCACTACTCCAAATCCCGGTCAAGTAGTTGCTGTTGATGTAGTCTGAATTTAGAGTGGAATCCTGCAGTTGATGTAGTCCAGTATGTCAGATTTGATTTAGTCGGAATTTAGAGCTGCGTGTAGTGCCAAACTGGATGATGTAGTGCTCTGAATTTAGAGGTTTATGTAGTGCCAAACTGGATGTAGTGCCAAATTTTGCAGTATGTAGACTCTATTTTGAAATTCAGAGATAATGAAAAGATCAAGCTGAGATTAATACCAGATCAAACTGAATAGTGGAGTACTGCTCACTGAAAACAGTGGAGTATTCACTCAATTTTTTTTTATCTCAGTTTAAGTTACTGAATTTACAAGCACTGTTCAGAGTAGATTTTTGGTTGAATTACAGTGCTTTCAATCAATTTGCAACATTTGTCACTGTCAGATCATCAAGCTAGAATTCCATCAAAGTGAGTAATACTTTCACTATCCTAATGCTTTATAAATGCAGAGAAGATGCTCATTTTTTTGTAACCTGTAGATGCCATGCTCAATTTTTTGGTAAAGCTAGAATTCCCTATATTTTGTGTTGCTATTGGAGACTGGAGTAGCATTTTTCAAATGGATGCTTCTTTCCAAATTTGAAATGATTCTGGATGCATCAACCTCCCCAAGTCACAGTCTGCAACAAGTTTACAAATTATCTTCAGCAATTATCTTGCAGGTTCATCAGCACTTGAAAGAGCAGTCACAGTAAATTCAGAGTTTGGGGTACTAGCAAATTAACTGAACCCTGAAACCTGAAATTTACTGAAACCTGAAACCTGAAATTTTAACTGAATTTTACCTTCTTCTTCTTCCTGAGGAACACGAGCTATGGGCTCTGGCGGCAGCACAAGGAGCAGGACCTCGTCGGCGTGCTTCTTGCTGCGCGCCCAGTCCTCGGCGCCGGGGGCGAGGGGCGGGGCGGGGTCGGGCTCCTCGATGCCGCAGGCAGCGCTGGCGCTGGACGTGACGCTGTTCCCCCCGCTCGCCGGCGTAGCCGCTGCTACTGAGGCTGGGCGGACCGGCGTCGCCGTAGCCGTCCTCCTCCTCCTCGAGCCCCTGGAACTCCTCCCTCCTCCGGGACGCGGCCGTGCTGCTCCCGCCTCTGGACGCGGCCGTCACTTACCCCTCGTCCTCGTCCTCCGCGGCGATCTCGTGTCCGGCGGCGGCGAACTCCGCGGGCAGGTCAGCGGCACGGAGGGAGAGCGCGGCCAGGGCCTCGCTGGCGGGGGCCGGATCGGGGGCCAGGGCCTCGCTCCAGTTCTTCCCGATGAACACGGAGCAGCAGGAGCTTGAGCAGCCTCCGGTGTGGCCAGCGCAGGTTGGCCGTCGTCGAGCTCTGGGCCCGACGGCTGGTGCCGGCGGTGGCTGGGGCGACCACGGTGCGGGCGGGTGACGGAGGAAGGAGGAAGAAGCAGTGGGGGCTGATTAGTAGTAACAGTTTAAAAGGTGGAAGGGTTTTTTTTTCGCAAAATTACAAATGAACTAAGGTGCGGCCGTCCGTTTGGGTCGGCCAGACGGACACGGATGCCCGCTTCCGCATTTGGGTCGGCGCGTGTGCCCAACGCTGGCCTAAACCCATTTTAACGGCATAAAAAAAAAGAACGCATGCATATTAAAAAAAAGAGAAACAACATTAATTAAACATTAAAGCCGGCCACGAAGGCCGGCGAGAGTCCACGCGTCCACATTTGCATTAAAAAAAATAATAAAAAAACAGCCTAAACTACGAGGCGGCGCGCTGCCCTAGGCGGCGTCGTCGTCGTCCTCGGGGTCCGTGAGGTCGATGAGTGTCGGCGCCGGCCCGGCCCAGGCGAACGCCGTGTTCCAGAGCGCCGTCATGTCGGGCTGTGCCGGCGCAGGCAGTGCCGGGGCGGGGG